>NC_143569.1:105098088-105399705 GCF_054136105.1 Typopeltis vanoorti
TTCGGAAGAAGTAATAAAGATTGGAGGTAGATAGATGTTTGCAATAAGACACGCAAATGACAAGGCATTATTATCAAATACTGAAACAGGACTACAACATCTGTTGAACAGATTACTGGAATCCTATATCGATTATGTAATGAAAATTAACAACAGAAAAACAAAGGAAATGAAAATTTCAAGGAAAGGGGCAAATATGAATATCAGAAAAATGGTGGAAAATTGAATCAGGTAAAGATATTTAAATATCTATGAAGTGTTATTAGCATTGATGAAAGATGTAAAAGTGACATAAAAGCAAGAATAGCGAAGGGAAGGTATGCCTTTAATAGAAAATGGATAGAAAGTAAAAGAAGTAAAATGGGTAGAAACCTAAAGAAAAGACTAATAAAATGTTATGTATGGAGAGTTTCCCTGTATGCAGCTGAAACTTGGACATTGAAGAAAGAAGAAATTAAGATTTTGGAAAGCTTTGAGATGTGTATTTGCAGAAGAATGGAAAAAATCAAATGGACAGATAAAATAACTAATGAAGAGGTCTTAAAAAGAGTAGAAGAAGAAAGAAGTCTGTTAAGGAGGATAAAAAGAAGAAAGGGAAACTGGATCGGGCATATTCTGAGAGGGAATGGAATCATCAGCGATGCCATCGAAGGAAAAATAGACGGATAAAGACCCAGAGGAAGAGTAAAGAAAACAATGCCAGATGATATGCTGAATGGAGACAGGCACACTACCTTGAAAGAGAAGGTTCAGAACAGAAGACAGGTGTTTGCTACTAAGAGAAGAACCTGCTCAATTGCAGAATACTCAAGAAGAGAAGAAGACGTTTTACAGCTGTTGTATAAGCTTCTGATTTTGCTTAAATATCAAAGTATCTTTTTATTACACTAAATCATGTCACCTGCATAATTTAAATATCTGAGCTGTGATGGGAGATTCCCTTTCATTGCAGAGCAATGAAAGGGAATCTTGTGATTGCATAATAATTAGTATCTTATTTTGTAATAATTAATTTTAAACATTAGTTCAGTATCTTAAAAGGAATCGGGATAATACGCATCGCTGATTTACATAAACCCTTATTCAAATCTATTTTGATGTTCTCTGCTCTACAGCAACACAAAGTTTACATTCTTCATACACTTTTTATTATTCTTATCTGTTAGTCAGAAATTCGAGCGATGCTAACACTTATATGTAATGTATTTCGATGACTACAGTGATAAGTTTTAACAAAAATGTAAAAGATAAGCAAAAAAGGCGTGTCTAAATTCCACTGTTGGTTTAATTATATTACTTAAAGTAAAAAATGGGACGTGCAGTACTTCTAACTTATGGAATAACAACTTTTACTATAAATACTCTGTGTCATGTTAAATACTGCTTATTAAATCTTTACAAACTAAACTAAAAATTAACGAAGACGTTTAAGAATTTGGTTCTCTGAATTCAGTAATTCAGTTAAAGTTAGAGGGTATTTGGCTCTCTCCAAACGCCCTGTAGCCAAATATCGGGTGCTTTCTATTTCCCTCCTGTGATCTGTTAGTCAGTTGTTTCTC
The DNA here is from genome assembly GCF_054136105.1 of Typopeltis vanoorti. NCBI lineage: Eukaryota > Metazoa > Arthropoda > Arachnida > Uropygi > Thelyphonidae > Typopeltis > Typopeltis vanoorti. Next base: position 105,099,648 of record NC_143569.1, read on the forward strand.
TTTGTATAATTTTATAAATGCACACGTGCAGGCTACTGAATTAGAAACCTTTATGCAAGTGTTTGTAACCTTCATACGCAGCTTGTATGCAAATAGTTGGTCACGTGCGTCATCACGAGTTCTAGTCAGTTATTTAAGAATGGTGCTGATCAATAAAGGCGAACGGTGTGAATCACAATTGGAAAAACAAAGGATCGTTCCCAGTTCAAGCAACAGTTTATTGTGGTTGTCCAGCTGGAGGGAGCCACGAATTTGAAAGCAGGCAGAGCTGAATTAGTGTGAGTACACCTAGATAGTTTTATTCCGTTTTGCTTACTATGTAAAAATTTGATAAACAGAATTTCATACGACACACAGTATTTATATTACAACTAGTTAGTATTCGATCAGTTAGACACATTTTGCACCATAATTTTACTTCTAAATGATTTAAATTAAAAAAAAAAGCTGCTCAGTTTAGACATCTTCTTTTGTCTCAAAATACATTTTTGCTAAAGCTTATTACTGGGTTCATCGAAATACGAAATATATTCGAATATAGAACAACTTTTGCTTCGTACCTTGATGTCATCATTCAGCGATCAGTTTTCTTCTTCTACTGTTTGCCCAACTTGTAAAAGTTAACACCCTCCATGATTCCCTGTCATTAATATTCTGGTTTAAAATCAAGTGCATCTAAATCAGCTTGTGTGTAGTCAATTGTTCCTGATGTTGGCCATTCCTTATCATAGAGTGGTCAATGTATTGATGACGGTTACAGTGCTGCGTTTAAAATGTTGGACTTTAGAACTTTTCTAACACTTCTCAGGTATTCAGACACTGAATTCGTTTTGACGTTTGAACTCCAAATGTCATTTTCTTGAAGAATTCCAAGAAATCTGCAGGATTTGACAATTTTTTTTCTATCCATCTGAAAACGTGATAGCTCTACTTTCTGCTATTTTTCCTTGAACGATAGAGAGTGTGATGCATTTCTCAAGACCAGGTTCTGTAGAAACCTCTTGACTGAAGATTCTGAATGAAATCAGCTGTTATACAATTTCTCTGCATAATTTTCCATTAAGATCATCCATGTGTAATACATTCCATATTTTTACTTCTTTCTTTGATTTTTGATATTGTAAGCGGATTTTCTTTAGACGTAAATTTACAGGGATCAGTGCTAGGATCATGGAAGTGATAGTGAGTCACCTTCGAAAATTCCTCTCTAATATTCATTGTACCCACATTACATCCCTTAACTATGAGCTGAATTATCCACGTGGTCTAGAGAGCTGTTAGAAATTTCTTGATGTTTCAGTCACTCCAAAAAATTCTAGACATTTTCTAATTCAGGCATATGGCAGGGATTCGAATGTCTTCTATTAATCAATTCATTCTATACATTGTATAGAATGAATTGATTTTCTATACATTGTATAGAATGAATTGATGTCATATATAAGTATAGAAAAGTTTTTCTATACTTATATATGACATCCATGTTATAAATAAGATTTTTCATCATTTCAAATTTTTTCAAAATTATTTCGTCCATGATCTTTTTTGATCTTATTTTTTTCCTCAGGAGTTTCTGCAGCTCTTGTTTTGTTCATTACGCTGAAGTTGGCGTAATAAATATTTCCTAATTGAAGTTGCTAGAAGTACAGAGAATACATTAGGTGTTGTTTGCAAGAAAGGTATTGGTGATAATTGTTTGAACAACTTTTTGCTTTGCTTTTCCAAATCATAATTGTCCAGAAGGACAATTCACTTATCTCTTGAGTCTGCATGAAGTACGTTGTTAAACGGTTGAGCTAATCTCTCACGAGTACAACGCAAGTATTTGAGCCAAAATCCACCCAGTTCACCTTTTCTGGTGAACTCCTGTTCCTTCCTTGCTTTGGTTGCATTTTCGATCATTTCCGTGATATGAAAAGTCTTCCCCTCTGAGAGTTTAATTGTTTTTAACATCTTTTATCCAGTTGGAATTTTTATTGTGTTCTTTTGGATTATCCTAAAACTGCTTCCAGAACTTTAATTTCTTCTGCCTTTAGGTGTTCAATATAGTGTTCAATTTTGCCTGTATTGAGGCATTCTGCTTTCATAGCAGATGACGTTTTTCGCTGTGGCCATAATTCTTTGTTTTAATTGTTTTGATATTTCGGTTTCTGATTTTGTTTCAAGATTTTATCACTTTATTAGACGACCTATTAGCAAGTAGGACTGTTCGATATCTTGTATTATCGTTCCCCGTAAAAGAATCTGTTTGCGTAGGAAAGCCATAAAATTCTCACTTACCTGAATTTCTGTTTACTGTAACTGGTGGAACATCGGGAAACCCCCACAGTGAATTTACCCAATAACAGTTATGATATTTTTCATATTCTCCCTGAAATGATACCCGGCTATATTTTCTACCATTTCCAGACCTGAAAGAAAAACAAAAGTGAAGGCTCTCAGCCAGTGCATTTGATATTACATTTACAATTGTGTTTCATGATTGCAACTCGAACATAAATAGGGCAGTAAAGATTGGGTAGCCATGGACAAGTCATAGTGGGCAGAGATTCAATCGTACCGAACTAAAACGTCCCAGGTGAATAGGAATTTTTACTCAGAATCATATATTTTGTTTTCTTAGATTGAGGTCAATTGTAGTTTTGCAGTACTAAATGGGCAGTTGATTTCTATATTATTCTGCTTTCTCTGCTGCTGCATGAAGGTCGGTATGGAGAAAACTCAGAAGAGATACTTTATTTTATCAAGAAACATGCAATACTAATCCTTATGGATTTGATACATATTTCCTCTGGAATCATTTAGTTTTTCTTTTTTCTTCACTTAAAGTGTAATGTTCTAATCACATTAATTGATGTCTTTGTAACTGAGATACATCGCTTACAGACATATTTAAAGAATTGAAACAGTGGCAGTGTTAGTATATAAATTATGCATTTCAACGTGATAAGATTTCCAGCGGCATATTAAGTTAATGGGATTATGATGCATTAAACTACTGCGGGTATGGATCATGGTGTTATAGTGGATACGAATTGAAAGACCAAAGGTCAAAAGGCAACAATTGAAAAATTTCAAGTATATCTGAGAGGATAATTGTGATGTTGAAATGATATCGGGTAATGTAATGTAGATTATAGGGAAAGATTGAGAGTATTTGAGGTGCAAAACTAATAAATAGGAGAAAGAGCAGTGATAAGATAGATGTGTATAAACTTCTGAATGGATATTATAGGTTATCGACTGATGAAAGCTTTTTTTATGTGGAAGGTGGGGGAGAGGATTGCGTGCGGTTAACGAAAGGGTAGGAGTTGGGTTTTCCCCTCAGACATCAGTGAGTGAATGGAATATTTTGTCTTTTGATGTAGCAAGTGCATCCGGTCTGAATGAGTTTAATAGTAAGTGCGATAGATGGAGTGAGTGATCAATGGCTTGCCTTGATGAGTTCTTTGAACAAGGGAGGTCTCAGATGATGATGAATATCCTGTAGTATTTTGTGAATAACATCGTTTATTTGTTTTACAGTGTTTCAGAGATTAAGCTGTCCCAATCGGATTACTATATTTGTGTTATTACACGCTATATACTGTAATATGTACTACATACTACATCACACTGCGGTGTTCTACACTGTAGATTCTCTAACACAGAATATGTTTCTTTGGTAACTTCATATTTAATGTTAAAATGTATTATTCAACAAGTTATCTTACGGGTATTGTTAGTACTTTCTGTTTGGAGTGAATAAGCTAATGCTATCTAAGAAAGAGTTAACCGAGAGTTTCTGCTTAATTAATTTACATTGACAACTATTATAAGAAAGTTTTAGCCAGTTATTTGATCCACGAATTCTCATGAGGACCGGGAGATTTCATCGGTGTGTTTAATGGTTAAAAGTAAGAGTAGTCAAACACTTTGCTGTTTCCTGAAGAAATACCATTAAACTTTGATCTCGAATCCCGAAGTCCGTATTGCAGGACATGCGACTAGGAAAATAGGCATATGTTCTGCAATAATCATATTTCTTTTGGCGTGCTTTGGCCAAGTGGTTAGAGTACGCTCTCTTCAAGAAACAGGTTACTGGTTCAAATTCAACGCTAGACATGGAATTTTTTTTAACGTAGATATTCAGAAATTTCCACGTGAAAGAGTGGAGATGCACATTATTGGCATTGGGAAGACTTCTTTCCCTTTCTCAGAAGCTTGAAACGGTTCGTGTTCGGTTTAAGATCTGAAGTTTGTAAGAGTATTCGACGAATAAATGAAACCACAGAAAATATATAAAATTAATTTAAACAAATAGGAAAAATATTTCCTACCTCATCTACGGTACTCTTGTACAACATATTTTCAACCTGCCATTGATGGGGTCGCTTAAAACGTATACAGCTGTGTTTACCTCTGTAAGCAATTACCGTACTTGTTTCCCATTCTGCGAATACGGGTTCAGTGAGGAGTAAATACCTATTTATTTCATAAATATATATTTAGCTTGTTGAGAGGCCCGGAAATTAAGTCGGTACTATTTAACCATCTTACCGGCCATTATGGATCAAATTAGGGTGACTTTTCTTCCTCATCAACAGTTGTCTGTGTCTTTGTAACAGAAAAGCGAATGTGGGTTTAATATACTTTCTAAACTCATAAAAATATGTAAAATATGGCATTACATATTTTGAAATAAGCATCGGTCATTTTGGCTGGTAAGGACAAACCATCATATTTGTCTTTTTAACTCACTGACATTGAGTATTTTGTCTCTAGCTTGTGAGAATAATTGCTTGCTTCTTGATGGCGTTGAGGATTTAAGGAAAGTTTTAGGTACACTATCACAAACATGTGAGCAGCATTCTAAACATAGGAAAATATGTGACTGTATATAGCTAAGAATTAGTTGGGTCTAAAACAGTCTCTAAGGAGAAAGAGAATGCCAAGATTCTTGGACGCTGAGGAGGCTATTGATGTGAGGTGTTTATGTCAGGAAACACTTGAAATAAACATTAGTCTATGGAAAGATGTCTGATCTTTTTACTGATTTCTGTACTGAAGTTAAGGGTTGTGAGGAGGGATATCTTTTACGCGAGAAAAGGCAACACTGTGCTTTGGTGGCATTGAATAAAAGAAGGCTGTTCTCACCCCATCGAACGATAGCACGTACATCAATGTTTATGGCACTACTTGTAGACTAGGTTACAAGAGTACTGTCAGGTTTGTAAAATGAGTAAATTGAGTACAAAATGTTATCTTATGCAAGGCTGGGATGAGATTAGTGGTTATTTGAGTACGAAACTTATGCACAGGAGAAAGAAGAATATGAGATAGGACAGAAATTTGAGGAACTCCAGTATCGGTGTTGAAGCTCGAAATAGATGAAGCCGCCATCTACCATGACTTTCAGAGAACGACCATAGAGAGAGGGGGAGAAGAGGTAAGGGGGGGGGAGTGAGAGAGAGAGAGAGAGAGCTGGCTACGCAATTACAGAGGCGGTAGCGAGACCAAAGGAAGGCAATTTGTAGTACGCTTCGATGCTATACACATGTTTTCTCTTACCTCAGAAGTAAAAAAAAAATCTTTAAGTTGCTAATTGACAAATTATCATATGTTGTTGAATGAATGTTTTCTTACCTGCACACCCTTTTTGGTGATGAAGCTGTTTTAATGTGGCACGATTCGAATACATCTTCAGGTTGATCGCCAAGTCTTCTCAGTATTTCAATGTTAGCTCCCACAATAGAATAAATGTTCTGTTAAGAAATGACTGAATAATCAGAGCATATGTTTCACAGACTGTTATCTACAGATAATTATAATATTATTAATGATTCAATTAATGATTGAAATACTATTATGAATGAATTATAATACTGAGAATGAAGGCCGCCAAGGGTGTGAGGGCTAGATGTTTCTCTCAGAGGGTCGTGCGTAGTTGGAATGGATTGCATTGGATGTTATGAGTGCAAGCAGTGTGAATGAATTCAAGAATAAGTATGATAGCTGGTGTGTGTAGTATGTGGCCTCGTTCGATGAGTCTCTGAGTGCCGGGAGGTCTCTCTTAATAATATCAACAACAACAACAACAACAATAATTCATGTTGCTGGTCCTTCTTTACGAGTTGTCAATATTCCTTTCAATGTAACAGCCTGTTGAGGTCATCTACGGATTTTATTTCGATTGGTTTTGAGTCTTGTGTCTTTCTAAGGAATATTTTGCTGTCTCTTATCCATATAAACTGGTAATTGTTTTCTGTTTTTACTTTCCTTGCTTGGCAGAATATTTTCTGATAGTGTGGAGTAAGGTATTCAGACAAGTATATTGGGGTGTGTCGTGGTCTCCTTTCAGATCCTTTACTACTGGATTTTTAATCTTGCTAGCTTTTATAAGTGTAGTTTTTGTTAGGCTGTTGGTGAGTCGCACTACGACGGGAGAAGGACAAGTATTATTTTCTCTTTTCCTTTTTTATGGTAACCGATGCACTGACTGGATGTCTCTTGGTTCAATGGGGGAGCCGATTTTTTGGCTTAGATGTATTACAGTGTCTCTTAGAGGTTCCGTAGCTATTTCTGGGAGACCATTTATGAGGAGGTCATTTTTGTGCTGCTGTTGGTTTGAGAGCTCGTACTGTTGCTTTAGAGAGTTTAGTTCTTGCCGTAGGTCCGTTGTCTCTTTAATTAAATTATGCTGTCTTTCAGTTAGCTCTTTGATGCGGTTTTTAATTTCTCTAATGGTCTGTAACATATCTTCTATCGAGTTATTATTAAAATTAATAAATGCCTCGTATTGGTTAAATTTTTCTGTAATTTGTGCGGTATGTTTTTTAAATAGTTCTCCAACAAAATCGATTAAACAGTCTTTTAGGTTTGTAATCTATTTTCAAGTAATATATTTAAATTCGTTTATAATTTATAATATCGTTTATAATAAATAAACATTGCTGATTTCTGGTTATAAACATTGCAATGGCAGAACACAAAATACTGACAGCAAAATATTTATGTCACTATGCAGCCTTGCTAAAACATTATTTCCATGCTAACTACAGGACAGTTAGAAATACATACCGTATAACAAGACCTCAGACTACTAATTATATCACATATAAATACAATAATCACTACGGAAAGGCCACGCGAAACTTCTACATCCCAGACATGATAAACAAATTACCTTTTGAATACAGAAACTTTACAAACTACAATAGTCTGAAAAGAGCTCTAAGGACATACTACGAACAAGAAACACGCACCCAAAATACCATACAAACTTAATGAAACACAAAATATTCGCTCAGGCTTCCAGTTCAGCGACGCATCAATACATTCCGAGGTATTGTGTGTGTGCGTGTGCGTGCACGAATTTCTCAATCATAGATTTCGTAGCTTCCAAACACAGCAAAAAAAAAAAAAAACACTAAATAATAACCAACTGGTGTCATCTTGAGATAAGCTTCGAGGATAAAAGCAAAAAAAAAATTAGTTCTCATCCAAGATGTATCATATGTAACGAAATGCATGTAATGTACGTATCACAAGAAAACCTATGTATGTAATGTATGTAAACCAATGTACGTAATCTAAATATCACATGTAAACAAATGTAAGTAATGTATCATATGTAAACAAATGAATGTAATGTATATAATAATTGTAACAAATGTATGTAATACGTATGTAATGTATATAATAACTGTAACAAATGTATGCAATGTAAAAAAAAAAAATTCTTTAAAAGTAAATCATGAGTTTACACCGTATGTTTGTGAGAATAAGGACACATAATATTCAGATTGCATATCTGTAAATACTGTTGTATAATCACACATTTTTAAACTTGAAAAAAAAAAAAGTAAACCACAACATGTAATATTATACAACTTATGTAACTCTGAACAATATAATTGTAAATTATTATTATGATTGTTATATAAAAAAAAAACTGTTATCGTCATTACTATTTAAATCTCATTTTATATAGCACAAAGTGCTGAACCTTGTAAAATAATATACTGAATAGATGATCATTGTACATATGAAAATATTTGAAAGAACAATAAAAAAATTATATAAAAAAATTATTATTATTATTATACAAAATATTAACAATAAAATGGCGGAAATTATCGCACACGCACATTCCAAAAATGGTAAGTTTCCTAGCTTAAATCAGATGTTCATCCTGATTTCATAAACTGATTGGCTCAGTTGTCAAAACCTGAAGGAGACACAGCATTCACGACATGTGACGAAAATGCTCTTATTTCTTAGTTAAAAATAACTTAGTTTTGTAATATGGAAAAAGAAACTGAATTTCGTTTGCCATCAGACAAAATATTCAAATAAAACGACACGAGAAAGATGCGTCCGCTGTTTTTTAGCTAAATAACTCACACTTATAATTTCACGTCTATACGCATTGTTAAGAAAACATTGAACCTTTTAACTTACATCAGTTGAATTTGTCCCAAGGCTAAATCCACTGTGTCATAAAAATGGTATTCTAGTATTTTGGAGGATGTTTAAAACCTTAGTGAAACCGCAGATCTTTGCAACAAAAGAGAAAGTAATAAAATATTATCAGAAAAATTCACGAAAAGGTTTGGATTGAATTGGTAGAGATCCCGTAGTATTGAGTTCTTATTGCTTTAGAAATGCAGAACTAATGCCACATTTTATAGCTGTGTATACTGAAGGGCTTGTTGGTGTCCTAGGATTTATTTATATCCATGGTTTGTAAATACAAAACGTAATGAGATGTCAAAGTGTCTTTTCAGCTAGTTTTGTTATTTTACTTATCTTAGGAAAGTAAAAAGGTTCGAGCACATTGTGAAATGCACTTTCGCAATTTTACATTACCTACCGTTATACTGACAGAAAGTTAAATATCTTAGACGAAGGAACCTTATTATCAGAGACCACTTAATATTAAGGCAAGAAAAGTTGCACCTCTCTAAACAAGATGTAGCTCATCTTTCTGTCATCATTAGTAGTCTTAGTTATCTGTCAATGAACTCTAAGGGTAAAGACCGACTGGTCATCGACTTTAAACCCGCATTTTAGAGCCAGTTCTCATTAGTTGGCAGCTGCCGACTAATGAGAATTGGCTAATGCACAACGGTAAAGGGTATTGGACATAACATTTGTTCTTCTGAGATGATAACTTGTAAACTGAATGAGAAAAAGGAATAATGATGTAATATTTCCCACAGTTCTACGACTGCAAATTTACTCTGGCCTTACATGAGTGCCAGAAGAATAGTATTTAAAGATGTAGAAATGGTGGACTCTTAGTATGGCTGCTTATGCGAAAACTCAACCACATTACTAACTTACGAGACTAACTTCGTATGTCTGTACTGCATGTTTCTCCTCATGCTCCTATCATCCATGTTTAAGTCAAGTAAATGACAATTTATGCTCTCGAGTGACCCCATGCATGAGAAAGAAAGTAGATGGGTTCTAGATGTTAAAAATACATTCAGTTTAAATTCGCATTTATCACTTATTTTTTGCGAATAGAAGACATGAATTCTTTCTTCATTTCGGTTGAAACTGATTTTCAAAGTTGAGTCGCTGAAAACATTTAACGCATACTAAGGAGTGATCAAATGAATATTCAAGGAGAGAAGGTTGTTTAATTTTTAAAACGATTTCCACAAATAAATCTGTCAAACTGATTTTCAGAAATAATTTTTATAATTCTGATAAGACTGGTGCTCTAATTTACAGTCTTACCTGTTCGTATCCTTTCGGGAGAGATCCATTCAAGCATAGAATTTGATGGATTTTACAAAGGTTCATAAGCGGAGTTGATAGAGGTTTACACCACTGTGGATAGGAATCGCAAGTCACTTTTCTACGCTTCCTGAAAGAGAAAGAGAAAGAGAGAGTGATTATACTTTCATACCAGAATATGCGGATATATGTCTTGTCAATACAGCGCACTTCCAAACTATATTTGCCGTGGTTCTTTTTTTTTTCTTTTTTTTCTTTTTATTTATTTTTTTAAGCTAGAACAAACGATATTTGAAGCCTTCATATTCGTAGCCAGTCGGTATCGATGATGCCGATGCTGGTTTGAAGCAAAAGAGCACTCTTCATCGTAGATACTAAACAAGGAAAATCTCTAAGATGATTTCTTTAAATCATCTACGGAGAGTTATCCTGTAGCATGACAGACCTGGAAGATCACGTTTATTACTCTTAAGACATGATCCTGCTAGAAGAAAACACTTGACATAATATGCTAAAGTCATATTGTTTGATACTTTGTTTATAATTCATAAAAAAAACAACCCACAACATTGAACAAAATTCTATGGAGAAATCCCATTCTTCACCTTCAGAAGACTTCATTTCACCAAGTGACAAAAGAAAAGGTAGTCAGGCTGCTTACAGAAGCCCACGGGTGACAGACTATGCTCGATCAGATTGAAAGTCTGGTAATCATGTTGGCCAGAATACTCTTTGGACATCTTCAGTTTACATCGCTTGACCTCTGTCGTAGTGGCATTGCTTTCACCATCAAGAGAAAATCTGGTGCAACTGCAGCCCTACAAATCTGATCATAGCGTTCAAGGATCTGGTCTAGGTGTCGCTGCAAAGTTATTCGATCTCTATACAAGACATGCAGTAATGATACCATTGATCATTTTCTGACCTCACACGAGAACATTGCATTGTTTGTGAGGGTTACTTTCTCTGATATTGGAGGGATGTCTTTCTTCACATCGAACATCCTGATCACGCGAAATTCTCTTACATTAATGAAAACTCTTGAATCTTACTAAATGGGGTATTGTTTTCTTCGTTTATTGAGAATCCAGTAATATTTCCTTCTTTCTTTGGAACAGGGTGAATAAAAATAACTGCTCTTCTTATAAGACATCAACTAGATTAAAAGTAAAAATTAAACTTTCCAAATTAGGATATTCATATTTAAGGTCCACCATGAGACGGTAAAAGCAATAAAACTTAATGAACGTAAGAAAAAGAACAGTCATTTAAAATAAAACTGATTATATCGAAAAAAATCATGCATTATTTATATCTTATTTCTCAACAGAAATGATTTATTTGCATATCCTTATAAGATTGCTTCTCATCCCTCTCCCACCATTTCCCAAGCCGCTTTAGTATGAATATTAATCAGTGACGTAATTTACGCTGCAAATAAACTTGAAGTTTTAAGCAGAGGAAACCTCCGCCAGAGGAGAGAACTTACGCATTTTTGTTGCAAATGGTAACTGCAGGAAGTTTGACTTGTGGTGGAATCTCAGTCTGGATGTAGAGTATGGTTGGGTATTCTAGATAAAGTTGAAAAAACTCCGTCGCCTGATACAAAAATCCTGATAAACAGACGACTCGAATCAAGTATTTAAAATAGTTAAGGAAGCTCACGCATTTGGTGTTGCTCGAAGGATTTGCTTCTGCTTCCCGTTTATTATTTCTTCTGTCATTGATGTCGGTGACAGTTCCCGTAGGATTAGGGTGAGTGACTTCGCTTCGATGACGAGCTTCCATCGTCTGAAAACAGAAAGCCTACTCGGTAACTGAATGATAAATGTAATTGATTTACTTGAACTAAATAATTATGAAATATAATTATATTTAGGCGCACGTTTAATTTTATATCGATAAAGTATTGGACAATTCTGCAACAGACATGGCTGGGATTACCTCAGGAAACCCTACAGTATTTGGAGGAGTCAATGCTCAGAGAGTGCAGGCTGTTTATTCGTGGTAGAGGAGAATCGACGCACTATTAGGTAGGTATTTGTAATGTTTTGTCCATTGAGTGTGTGTATATATATATATATATATATATATATATAATAGTTGTACTTAAAATAAACATGATTAAAATAAAAGTTATTAAAATGAGCCACAGTCAGAGAAAGAAATAAAAAATAAAAAAATAAATTAAATAAAATTACTAGCATATGCCATAGAATTTAGGATATACGCAAACGGAAATTTAACGACTACAAACGCATCTTTCAAAAGATTGAATAATACTGAAAATGGTCAAACTACAGCTAAAATAACCGACATCAAAACCTGTATGAAAGCCTGATTATTAAAAGGATCAGAGAAATGAGATGAAAAGAAACTAAATTATATATATTTCAATTTTCAGTTTTCTATTTTTTTTTGTTTTGTTGTTTAAAAATATTTTGGTTATAATGATGAAGATGCAAATAGAAAAGAACTGGATATATCCTGAGAAAGGATAAGGAAGCAATTCCAAAGATGAAGTTCACATGAATCCCAGAAGGTAAAAGGGGAAACGTGGATACGAAAATAGAAAAGAACGGCACAAAACGAAAGAAAGATGGCTGTTTATATACCGAACTGGAGATAAGTAGAATTATGCGAAAAGTCAGGACTCATTGGAGACCAATGTACCACGAGGCAAAAAGAAAGATGACGGTTCGGTATATGAGTAATCGAAACTAAGAACGGTATTCTAACATTGGAAAGTCTCTCTAAAGTCACCAAAGTTTGAAGACTCTCCAAAGTTAGAATTCCTTTCGTCTAAGAGTTCCTGCTGTAAGAGTTGAGATGTAGAACAAACAGTATGGGCACGTCGCTGTCAAGTTTTTAGAAATCCAGTGTTCTGCGATACATGTTTCGTTGATTGCTGTTGAATGTAGCGTCCAGTGACAGCAGGCTTTCGAAAACGAAGTAATTAATTCACCTGATGTTGAACGAAGGAGTAGAATAAGTAAAAGGATAAATTGTTGTCTTTCTCCATTTCCACAGTAAACTTAATTCACGGATGTAGATTGTTTATATTAGATAAAAAAAAATACGTAACGCGTCTTCATCATGGCCAGAAAGCAAAATCTGTGTGTATATGATTAACCGAAATGAAGACTGAGGGTTTAAGGACGAGAAAAGAATGTCTACTAAATGTTATAAAGAAAAGTTAGCAAGTGTGTGTGTGTGTGTGTGTGGGTTGGGGAATTCCCATTGCGGTTCCTTCACCTGACTGCGAACTTATTCTGACAAATAAAATATCCGTAGTGCATAACAAAGTCGAACAGTTTCACAATATCCTGTGAAAGTGCTTGTGAAAATAGATGTAGAGTATCCTTCAGAGGAATATTTGCCAAGTGAGATTCTATATGAAAGCTAATTGCATCAGGTGTTGGAGGGAAACATTTTTTTACTTTATTTTTTACATAAAACGGACGCTCTGTAAAAAAGAGAATACAAGAACACTAATCTTCCATTAGTAACAGAATCTGAAAAATCTGTCTTTGCACAACACAGCACGGAATAGATACACATCACAACATCCTATGGTCTGACACTTACTTCATCAATGTCGGTACAAAATTCAAAGTTTGCTTGAAGAATGCGCTAAGGCCTTACTTCACCAGCCGAAATTAAATCAGAACGATTGACTCTCCCTACGTAAGATATGAGAAACATAATTTTAATCAGACATCAGTATTTTAATAGGTAATGAATTATCAATATTGCAATGTTTCCTCAGTTATACCATGGCGTTGATGACCTAAGGTGGCTGTTATTTTTTCAAATCAAACCACTCTTTGCGTTCTGCTCTGTAATTAAATTTTGTCGCCCTACATGATGGCCTGTAATATAAAGGCTGAAATATATGTCCTTAAATAAATAGTATTACTTATCTCTTGTGTGTTTTCGGGAGATAGGTTGGAGAGAGACGAATGAAAAAGAAGGAAACAATAATAGAAGATAAAAATAGAAAATCAGTGGTATAAAATCTGACAGTTAATTTAAAGAAGAAGAAGAAAGAAAATAAGAAAGAAAGAATAAATGGAACTAGTAGTCTGAATGTCGTTCTCTCTAACTAAAACAACAATGACACATGTCCGAAGGAAACAACTTAATTTTCCTTAATGTAAATCCGTTTATGGCAGTTGACCGCTAAACCTCACGAAAAGTTATATTTAATTTTTAAGTAAGTTGCAGTGAAACTTACCTGTCATCCACTACTGCAACCGATTTAAATGCTGTTCGGCAACTGCTTCTGTTAAAGTTGGAGTTTTCAGCTGCACTAAGAGTAACAATAAAAAACCCTTCAGGTTTTGTGATAAACCACCTGTTCAGTGTAAAGAGAAGAGGAGAACGTTAAATAAGTCATGAGTCCTTGATCCCTCATCTGCTCATGGTTCCTAAAAATTATTATTATTATTATTATGAAAAATGGGCTATCAAAGTCTCTTTAATATTAATTTTCCTAATTATATTATACCATCGAAAACGTTGAGCTAATTGAATTATGCATTGACCTGCAATGACGTGTGAACTACTCTCTATTCTGACTAATTATGCTTTGATTCGAACCTTGTAAGCAAAGTTACATTTTAAGAAAACGCCTAAAACGGGTACTCTATAAATCATAATGGTCAGTTCCTTCTCTGCCATGCTTTGACTGTTCAAGAAAATTGTTTCTGCTAGTCAACCGCATAATCATGTGAACCGAAACGCATTGGCGGTCCCATGTCTCTGTTAAATTCATGTTACCCAAGAGATCAGTGTTATCTTCAAGGATATTTCTAGAACTCATTTAAAGACAAAGGGATCGGAAGCAAAATTACCATGAAATGGCGGAATAAATTTAAAATTCTGAAAACGTATTCACCAGAAAGAAGGGTGCTGCTGGTTACCGTTTTTTAATTCCTATTTCCTGTTGCCGTAAATCTAGGGCGAAAAGATCATTAGAAGCGAGCGCTTGAGTAACTTGTTTAGAAATAATAATCCAATTTTTAATAATAATACAATAATAAGTACATAATCACCTATTATGATTTCCTTTGATTTTTTTTCTTTTTTGTGCAGAAAGTTTGAAACTGATGAGCTTAATAACATTTTCCAAGTGTTTAATATCAGGAGACGATAAAACAATTTCAAAAGGGACATTCAGATTATTTCAGGTGAGATATGCATATTTCAGAATTAATTTATATAACAAATCTTCAGACGCACGAGTGGGCAATCTGAAACCAACAAGGTTTGTGTTCTAATGCTTAAACGATCTAGAAACGAGTGACGAGTAAAATGGTCAACTCCGGAAATTCATCTACTGAAATTGGAATATGCAGCATGACCCATGCCTTGCATTTCCTTGCTAATGTTCCACAGAACAGTCGTACGCAGATTTGGTGGAAAACACCTGAGCTCATCTAGCCTTCGCTATATGAAGGTTATCGAAATTTTCCAGGAATTCTTTGCCATAACAGAAAGAAACTACTGCAGGTATAAAGAAAAGTGGGAGTCCACACTTAACCCACTTTACGTTCATTAATATTTCACACAGTTGAGTTTCATGAAGTCAGTTTCCTCGTGTAAAAAAGCAAGAAAACCTCGACTGAAACTAACCTTAACGTGGCATTTTAATTTGCGCAATAAACACTTATGACCGTGTCAGAAAATACGATCTTAATTCTGCATATAATCCTGTTCTAATAATAAGACTGCCCTCTTTCTCCAGTCATACACTTGCGTGGTCTTCCTACATGAAAATTCGCGTGGGCGTACCACAAGCCCTGTTATAGCGCTGGAAAGATATCCAAGAAATCCATCCTGTTATATATAAACCAAATGTTCTCGTTTTACTTCAATTTTATTTCAAATGAAATCATTTTAATTGAAAAATTAAACGAACACATTGGAAAAAAGCACGGATTTCTTTAATGGGCCCATCAATTCAAAAGTGAAATTTGTATCAGTGACATCAGATACACTTGGCATCGCTACAGGATTTTATGCTCTCGTTTTGGGAAACTGATATCACTACCATTAACTACTTAGTCGAATTCTAAAACTACTACTACTACTATCACTAATAATAATAATAATTATTATTTTTTTTAACACAGTTTATTATCTTTCAAAGAAATTATATCAATGTAGGGTACATTTTTTACATGTTATAAAATTATTATGATTAGGACAATGTAATACTTATAATTAATGTTAAAATTAATGGTAATCCTAACAAAAACAATTTACAATTAATTTTACATATAAACAGTTAAACAGCTATTTTGGATTTTGTCATTTAATTTTAATTTTACGATTCATTTTATTCAAAATTCACATTAACAATTAATTTTTTGTTATTAACATGCCATATGCATTCATTTCACTTTTCACAATAATAATTAAAATAAATAATAAAAAAATAAATAAAAACTTAAAAAATCGACACCAGCATCAATGATTTAACAATTGTAGACTTAACAATTTCAAATCAAAGACAACAATTTTACAACTTTAATAATAATATTTTTTTTTTCAATGTAATAAATTATTTATTTATCCATTTTTTATTTTTTCTGTTGATCTCGGATGAGATGTGATGTCTCAGCTTGCATTCTCGAAACTTTTAATAAGCTTATTTGAGGATGAGACCGGTGAGATATTACGGTCAGAATGTCATTAGGCTGTAGGGGAGGATATCACTTGCATGGCCTAATTTTAAAACTACGTCTCTGAGGTTTTCTGTAGGTGCAGTTTCAGGAAGACCGTTTATGATTTAAACGTTCGTATTGTAGTTTTAGAGAATGAAGTTCTTGACAGTGTTCAGATGTTTCTCTCATCAAATTGTGTTGCCTTCATTTAGTGTGTTAATGCTGATTTTAATGTCTTCTTTTACCGTTCTATCACTGCTAAATTATTGTTTGACCAAATCTTCATATTCGCGATTTTTTTTTTTGTTATTTTTCCGTTCTGTTTGTCAAAGAGTTCTTGCACAAGATCTAACAATGTGGATTTTATAGTATCTGAACCTTTTCAATTAGAATACTTAAAGAGTTGAAATTATAGGACTCGCCTGCATTTTTTTATCTGTTCAGTTCGTCGTCTGATTTTGCCTCCAGTATAATTGTCCGCATCGTGGGTTTAGATGGCTTTAGATGCGTTTCTTTGTTCTTCCTGCAGAGTATGCACTTCCATTCCTCATTTGCTGCACTGGGTTTACGTTGCCAGGTTTCTGTAAAGCAGGCATATTTTAAGTGTAGAATCTTACTGCATTTCGTACAGGTTATATTATTTCCGTCGGACGATAAATCCTCCAGGCATTTCATACACTTCATGATTCACCTTTCTATCCTTGAGTAGTTATGTCATGATTGTAAAGGTAGTGACGTCCTTTGTTCTTTACGCGTTGTTGACCGCAGTCCTCTCTGTTCGCTTTTCAATACTTCAAAATTTGGTTTCTTCTAAGCCGATTTCGGCTTAGAAGAATTTTATATCACTGTGTTTGGCGTGACAAGTAGAGTTACTTCGGAACACTTTCACATTAAAAATAGGAGTAGGAACCACTTTGAAACTATAATAAGAATAATATTTTTTTTTTAAACATTTTATTGTCTCAGATATATTACATACATAGATACAACAATAGTTTTATATATATATATATATATATATATATATATATATACATAATATTTATAATACATTACAATAGTCAATAACAAATACTGGCGAGTTATTAATATTTTTAAATTATAATAATTTTTTTTTTAAATAAATAATATTTTTGTCCACTGCTAAAATATTTACACATACATATATACAATAGTTATCTTGAGTATAACAGTAATAATTATTTATTTTATTTATTTATTTATTTTTTATTTAAAAAAAAATTATTATGTCTCAGTATAAGTTACTTACAATAATAATATTTACAATAATTACTATAAAGATTATACAGAATTTTTGATTTTAGAATATACATAATAATAATAATAATAATAATAATAATAATAATAATAATAATAATAATAATAATAATAATAATAATAATAATAATATATTTATTTATTTTATTCATTTATTTATTATTATCTTTATTTATTTATTTATTTAATTATTTGTTTATTATTATATTTATTTATTTATTTATTTAATTATTTGTTTATTTTTTTTTATGTCTCAGATGAATTGCATACATAGTTGCTGTAGTAATTACATATATATAATATTTATAACGCATTACAAGTGTGTATAACAGATTCTTGCAAGTTGGTAATTTCTTCCTCAAAGCTTAGCAGAGCTTATCTGAGGAAGATAATAGATGACAGAGGGTGGTGGTTTCATGGTTGTGTTCCTATACTAATCACAAGCCAGGTGTTGATTTTACTGTTTGTTGGTATGTGCTTGGAAGACTTCGACTGCTATTACAGTTTAACTTTTTTTTTTATTTTTATTTATTTATGTGCAAATAGGGTTGGATTTAAACGTGGTGTATTTGTTTCTTTGTGTTCTTGTAGTGATAGTTTTTGAGAGGGGGGGGTTGTCATAGGTTTGTGTGTGTGTGAGTGCACATGTGTGGTGGGGGAGAGAGAAACAGGAATTGCTCTAATTTTCATTCTTGCTATAATATTTATATAGTGCCTGTTTCAGCTCTCTGTATGTTCCTAGGTTTCTGTTGTCGAACGGCAGTTTGTTTATCATGTCAGGTACGTAGAAGTTTCGGGTGGCTTTGCCGGCTGATTGTTGTACTTATATGTTATGTAGTTTGTTGACTGTGGTCTTGTTATTTGATATGTTGTTCTGGTTACTCTATATGTTGGGCTGAAGTAGTGTTTTAATATGACTATGTAGTGGCGTGTTTCACCTTAAATATTTTGTATTTTGTCTGTGCTGCCTGCATAAGAGTGGGTTGTTCCCAGAATATCAGTTTTATCATTTTATCTTGCAACCATTGTAGCCTGTAAAGTCTGTAGTCTGTGCAGAATGCGTATCATGTGATTTCATATCTTAAAATGTTTTCACATAATGCTTTATAGATTAGTATTTTTATGTGGTTTGGGGCAATGTCTTTTAATCTGTATAGTTTGCTTGCTATTATCCAAAGCTTGGTATGTAGGTAGTTTGTATGGCTATTCCAACTTTGATCAGCATCGAAGTGAAGTCCAAGACAGTGTGTTGTTTTCACCTGTGTGATGGTTGTGATTTTAGGTTCTGCACTTTGTGTATAGGATGATGAATGTTTGATAGTGAGATATTTAGTTTCTATGGGCAGGGTTTGGGGGTTTTTGAATATCATTAGCTTTGTTTCTCCAGGGTTTATATATATGCCTTTTTTGGTTAACCAGTTAGTGATTTGATTGATGTCGTGTTGCATATTTTTGTAAGCGATATTTGCATTGTTGTGAATGGATACTATGGCCGTGTCGTCTGCATACTGGAAGATTTTACTATTTAGGGGGAGTTGGCTTATGTCGTGTGTGTATATGTTAAATAGGATGGGAGATAGGACAGCTCCTTGCGGTACTCCACAGGTTACATGTACCTCTTTGCTGTATGCTGATCCTATACGTGTGATGTGCTTTCTGTTTTTCGTGTATGCTTTAAACCACTGGAGTAGACGACCTCCAATTCCGATATGGGTAAGTTTCGTTAACAAGGTTTTATGGGTTAGTGTGTCAAATGCTTTTGTTAGGTCAATGAATACCACTAATGTTATTCTGTTTTTATCCAATACAGCGTTTATTAGATCTGTGAAGTCTTCCAGGAGTGTTGCTGTTCCTTTATTTTTTTGAAAGCCATATTGTGTTTTCGGTATGATTTGAAATTTTTCAACGTATGTGGAGAGTTTCTGATGTACAATGCGCTCCATGATTTGGTTGATTACAGGCAGCGTGGCGATAGGTCTGTAATTACTTATTATGTTTCTTTTTCCCTGTTTGTGTATGGGTGTGATTAATGCAGTCTTCAGTGTTTCAGGTATGTGTCCCGTTTGAAGATTTTATTTAACAGTTTTTGTATAACTGGAAGTAGGTCGGTTGAGTGTTTCTTGATGTCTTTTGGTCTGATTCCGTCTATCCACGGTCCTTTGTTAGGATTAATTTGTTGAATTGCCAGTGATATTTCTTCTTTTGTTACTGTAGGGAACCACATAGACTGGGTTGCTCGTGGACCTAGTGGAGAATGTTCGTTTGTGTGAGGAAAGGTTGTTTCTTGTAGCTTTTGGACAGAGTTCACGAAGTGCTGATTAAAGTTGTTTGCCAACTATTTGAGGGATTTGGGGTCGCAGGCAAAGCTGTGTTTTATTGTTTCTGAGGCAGTGGTTCTGTGTATATTATCCAGCATTTCATTAATCAGGTGCCAGGTTTCCTTTATGTCATTCTGTGCTGTTGTTAATTTGTTGCTGTAATACTTTCTTTTTGCCGTTCTAATCTTGGTTATTAGGAGATTCCGTTTTCTTTTGTATTCAGCTTTTAAAGCGATATTGTTCGGCGACTTCTTAAGTTGTTTCCATAGGGCATCTTTTCTTTGTATGTCTGTTAGTATGTTGTCTGTTATCCATGGATTTTGTTTCATTTGGGGGCGTATTTTTATTTTTGTTAATGCTTTGTTATATATTTTGTTAAATGCAAGTTTAAGATTATTATATACAGCTTCACAGAGACTAAAGATGCAATCTGCATCCAGTCTGGATTTCTGATTTCATCGTTAGTCTCAGTGATTTTTATGGGTTCTGGTTCAGTGTGTAACTGCAATGCTGTGAAATTATGGTCTGCCAGTTTGCATGTTATGACAGCTGCTGTGTGGCTGTTTGGAAGGGCCCTTATATTTATATGATCAATGCAGGTTGAGGTTGTTGTGTTTCCGACTATCTCTTCTCGTGTATACGACTGTATGGATGGGGTTATGTTATATGCCGATAATAGGTCTAGGTATTGTTCTGTGTTGTTATTTATGTTCCTAATATTTATATTAATGTCTCCTATTATTATAAATTTTTTTTAGGTGCCTACTTTCTTGGCTGAAAGCCACCTGTTTAGTTCTTCTAGGAATTTTGTGGTGCTTAAGTTGGGTGGTCTGTATATTGCGTTTAATATCAGGGAGTTTTCTTGTTTGATGTTTTTAATTTTGATGCATATGTTTTCTGCGTATTCTAATTTATAGTTTATTTCTGTTACTTCTAGTTTATGTTTGGTAAATATTATCATACCACCGCCTCGTTTTGTTTGTCTGCAGTGTTTGTGTTGTTGGAAGTGTGGCATTTGGTAGGAGGATGCCTCTTCGTTTGTCGTAAATATTTCAGTCAGTATTAAAATGTCTATTTCGTCTATATCTTCCTTCAGATAAGCTTGCAGGGTCAGCCAGTATTTTTGAATGCTTCTGAGGTTGATCTGGGGAATAGATAGTCCTTTTTTGGTGATAGACACTTGTTTCCATTCTGTTATTGAATTCAGACTGTGGCAATTATCATGTTCCGTGGTGATTACGTCTGCTTGATGGTCTGCATTCATGTTGGTTGGTGTGCTGTTCTTTCTTTACGAGTTGTCAATATTCCTTTCAAGTGACAGGCTGTTGAGGTCATAAACGGATTTTATTTCAATTGGTTTTGCGTCTTGTGTCTTTCTAAGGAATATTTTGCTGTCTCTTATCCATATAAACTGGTAATTGTTTTCTGTTTTTACTTTCCTTGCATGGTAGAATATTTTCTGATAATATGGCGTTAGATATTTGGACAAGTATATTGGGGTATTGTCGTGGTCTCCTTTCAGATCCTTTACTACTGGATTTTATATCCTACTAGCTTTTATAAGTGTAGTTTTTGTTAGGCTGTTGGTGAGTCGCACTACGACGAGAGAAGGACGGGTATTATTTTCTCTTTTCCTTTTTTGTGGTAACCGATGCACAATTATAGAAATTAATACCCGTCCTGTAATTTATCTGAAAAAAAAAAAATTTTTTTTTTCAGATAAATTACATACATTATATGAACACAATGATGCATAACAAATACTTTCTCGTACATAAAGTTTTTTTTAAAATAATAATAACAATTACTGTTTATAACGTATATTATTATAATATTCATAATGATAATTATTACAGAAGTTTTTAATTATTAATTAAATTTTTTTTATAAAAAATATTTTAACATTTTATTATTTCTCATTTGTAATAATAACAATTAATAATAGTAATAATTACAATTATTATTTCTCATTAATTTTTAATTATATATATTTTTTATTTTTTATTTTTAAAGTTTGAGAAAGAGTGATTATTCATACAAATTTCTTCATCTGCTTATAAGGATTACTTGTAGATGAGTGAGGCAAGTTAATCCCACCTACTTCGAAGCTTAGGTTAGCTTTTATGAAGAGAGTGGGATTTATCCTTCACTGTTTGTGTTGTTGCTACTGTTTATGTATGAGATGTAGGCATTGGATACTAGTGATTGGCGATGTGTATATTAGTGTTAATAGTTTCTTAACTTTGTTGGTATATTTTCCAGAGTTCGTTTTTTAATGTTCTGTAGTTATCTACGTGTTTTAACTTTCTTGGTAGGTTGTTGAGTTGCGTGACAATCTGATGTGATCTCACAAAAGAACCGTATGAGTTGATAAAGTTTGTGGGGATGTAGAGAGTTGTTGTAGGTCGTGTTATACGATATGTGTCTCTGTTGTTTCGGTAGGTGATGTTGAAATAATTCATGGTTAATGTCATGTAGTGTTTCAGGTTTTTAGTGCTCAGAATTTTGTGTATCGCCAGTGCTTGTCGGATATTGGTTGTTGCATGTAAGATGTCCAGATCACTGTTGACACGATTTTCCTGTGTAGTGTTTTTAATTTTGTTAGGTGGCTGTTTGATGTATTTGTATAGACTGTTATTCCGTATCTGAGTAGGGATTCGCAGATACCGTGATATAGGAGATTTTTTATGTTGGGTGGAATAATATCTTTAACTTGGATGAGTTTTGCTGCGATGATCCGGAGTTTGGTGTGTAGGTATTCTATATGTTTTGTCCATTTAAGGTGGGAATCTATATAGTGACAGAGGTATTTTGGGTGTGTTACAGGTATGATTTCGGAACATTGGCAGGTATTTTTGCTGTTGATGCAGCAGTATGTGTGACAATGTATCGATAGTAATGTAGGGCGTATGATTATTGGGTAGTGTATTATCAACATCTGAGTTTTGGTGCCGTTGATTAGAATTGCGTTTTGGTGGAAGTATGTTGCGATTTCGTTTAGGTTTTGTTGTGCTTTGCAGAGAGCTGTCTTAATGTCTGTGTGGATTTGTAGTAGTGCAGTGTCATCTGCTTATTGAAATATTTGACTTCTTATGGGTATGTTATGAACATCGTTAATGTATATGTTGAATAGAGTGGGTGATAATATGGCACCTTGAGGTACACCGTGTTATACTTGTATACTCCTGCTGTGACATGTACCTATTTTTGTTACTTTTGTCTGTTTGAGAGGTAGTTCTTGAACCATGTATGACGTGTTCCTCTTATACCTATTGAGTACAGTTTGGTGAGTAGTATGTCATGTTCAAGTGTGTCAAATGCTTTGGTTAGGTCCAGCAGTATGAGGACGGCGTACTTGTTTTTGTCGAGAGCTTTGTTTATTGTGTCGGCGATGTCTTCTAATAAAGTAATGGTGATTTTTGTTTTCTGAAATCCGTATTGGTTTTTTGAGATGATGTACTTCTGTAAATAGTTATGTAGTCTGGTGTGTGTTATTTTTTCTTGAATTTTTGAGATGACTGGTAGTGTAGCTATTGGTCTGTAGTTCTGAGTATCGTTTCTTTTGCCGTGTTTGTATATTAGCGTAATTACTGCAGTTTTTAGTTGTTGTGGAATAATGCCTGTGTCGAATATTATGTTCACGAGTTTCAAAAGTATTGGATTTATTTGTTCAAAATGTGTTATAAGGTCTGTGAGTCTTATTTTGTCTATTCCTGTTGTGGTCTTTGGTTTTAGTGTTAGGAATGCTTCTTTCAGTTCCAGTTTTGTCATGGGTGGAAAATACATCGTTTGTTGTTGACTTTGTGTTTGTAGTTTTTTGTTGATCGTTGGTAGTTTGTCTTTTTTGAGTTGTGTGATGTTGTTTGTGAAAGCATGGTTGAAAGAGTCTGCAAGTCCCTCTTGGTTTGTGTCTTGACAGAAGCTTTTTGCAATAAAATCTTATGCTGAAGTTTTCTTTTTTCGTGATGTTACCTGTGTTCTGTTTTAGAGGTAGTTCTTGAACCATGTATGCAGTGTTCATCTTATACCTATTGAGTATAGTTTGGTGAGTAGTATGTCATATTCCAGTGTGTCAAATACTTTGGTTAGGTCCAGCAGTATAAGGACGGCGTTTTTGTCGAGAGCTTTGTTTATTATGTCGGCGATGTCTTCTAATAAAGTAATGGTGCTTTTTGTTTTCTGAAAGCCGTATTGGTTTTTTGAGATAATGTTTTACTTCTGTAAATAGTTCTTTAGTGTGGTGTGTGTGTTATTTTTTCTAGGATTTTTGAGATGGTTGGTAGTGTAGCAATTGGTCTGTAGTTCTGGGTATCGTTTCTTTTGCCATGTTTGTATATTGGCGTAATTACTGTAGTTTTTAGCTGTTGTGGAATAATGCCTGTGCCGAATATTATGTTCACGAATTTCAAAAGTATTGGATTTATTTGTCCAAAATGTGTCATAAGGTCCGTTAGTCTTAATTTGTCTATTCCTGGAGTGGTCTTTGGTTTTAGTTGTAGCAGTGCTTCTTTCAGTTCCTGTTTTGTTGTTGATGGAAAATACGTCGTTTGTTGTTGACTTTGGATCTGTAGATTTTTGCTGATCATTGGTAGTTTTCCTTTTTTGAGTTGTGTGATGTTGTTTGTGAAAGCATGGTTGAATGAGTCTGCTAGTTCCTCTTGGTTTG
This sequence comes from Typopeltis vanoorti, assembly GCF_054136105.1. Taxonomy (NCBI): domain Eukaryota; kingdom Metazoa; phylum Arthropoda; class Arachnida; order Uropygi; family Thelyphonidae; genus Typopeltis; species Typopeltis vanoorti. The sequence goes on from NC_143569.1 coordinate 105,124,310, forward strand.
TATCCTGACCGAAGCTTTTTTTGCAATAAAATCATGTACTGAAGTTTTCTTTTTTCGAGTTACTAATTCGTTCAGTGTAGCCCATGTTTTCTTAATGTTGTCGTTATATTCCATGAATTTTTGGAAGTAGTGGCGTCTTTTTGCCCTACGAATTTTTGTTGTTAGTTTATTTCTTGTGTTTTTGTATAAGGTTTGTAAATGTGTGTTACTGGGTGACTTTTTAAGTTCTTTTCATAGATTTTCTTTTTCAGTAATAGTATTTAGTATGTCGTCATTTATGCATAGATTGGTGTCTGTCTGTTTGTCGCCTAGTTTGTGTAGGCTTTGCTGCTTTTTTGTATATATCTGTGAACGTTTGTTGAAAATTCTTGTATAATGTTACAGGATCATTTATTTTATGTAGGGAATTCCATTCTTTATTTTTGTACATGTTTATCGACAATGCTCTTTAGAAAGATATAGTTTTGTCGACTTTTGTGGTGGTGGGAGAGGGTTGGTGGGGGTTAGTTAACGTAAAAAAATAAAATTCTGACAAAGTAGAGATCAGCAATTTTGACATTAATTACTGATGATATATACATATGGATGGGAGCCTGTATGTTGATATGATAAATGCATGATTGTGTTAGTGAGTTATTGAGTATTTCTTCTCTTGTTGGGGAGTTAATGGTAGGCTTTATGTTGTACTGACTTAGTATATCAAGATATGTGTTAGTGGTTGAAGAAGCATTGTCAAGAGTATTTATGATAATGTCTCCTCTTAGGATGAGCCTGTGTGTTGTACACGGTTCGATGCCGCTTAGATATATTTCTAACTCGTGAATAAAGCTGGGTGGATTATTATCTGGGGGTCTGAAATTATGTTTATTGTGTATTTGATACTATATTTGTGGCTATTTGTGATTTCCAAAATTAGTGTTTCCGCAAGTTCGAAGTGAGTTTGTTTTTCAGTCACATTGTATTTTTATTTGATAATTGCCAGGATGCAACCTCCTCTTTTGTTGGTCCAAATAAGTTGTAGGATAGGTAATTATTAATGTTGTATGCATAAATTTCTGTGTCGTTTATTGCAACTTCAGTGAGTATTAGCGCATCTATATTTGTCATGGTGTAGTTGAGCAGTGTTATCAATGTAAGCTAGTTTTTTTTATATACTTCTTATGTTGGTGTGTATGATAGTTAAGTGGTATTGGTGGAAATGTTGTCTGACCATTTGTTCAAAGAGTCAAACACCTTGAAGTTTACATTGTCTGACTGGATATGTTCGCCTATATTTGATATCTCCATTATAGAGTTTTTAAGTGATTTCTAATCTTGTTCTTAAGGATGTGAAGAGTTAGTGTTTTATACTGGTAGGCTGTGTAAGTCAGATTCACTTGTAATTATATTTACTCGAGTGTTTCATTTTTACTCATAAGTATCTGTGAATCCTTAATACACAGGACTTGTAGTTTTTCTCTCTTTTTGTCGTCCTTGCTTAGTATAAACGATTTTTAAAGTATGGAGTCCATACAAATGTAAGTAATGTATCATATGTAATCAAATGTATGTAATGTATGTAATAACTTTGAAAAAGGCATGCAATATATATTGATTATATCCATTGACATTGTATAAATAGAGTGTAAAATTGCAAAAGAAACATCTGTAATAATCATGATTATGAATATTATAATAATATATGTTGTAAACAGTTATTGTTATTATTATTATTTAAAAAAAACTTTATGTACGAGGAAGAATTTTTTATGCATAATTGTCTTCATATAATGTATGTAATTTATCTGAGAAATAATAAAATGCTAAAAAATCTATATTATTATTATTATTATTATTATTATTATTATTATTATTACTATTATTAAGAGGGCGCTGTGTAGGCAGAAGGATGCATGTATGCTGTATCGCTGTTGCTGGTTTTATAGGTTTAAAGTGTTAATTAACTCATGTTTCTAACTTGAAAGTGCTACTATTTAATTCTACTAGTCACGCTGAAGACAGGGACGTTCAAATTACCAAAATCGGATAGGTAAGGTTCAAATTCTCAGTGTTGGAAGTTCATAGAGTGTACTTCAGTCACCAGCCAACGAAGAACAAAGGACGTCGCCATTTTAAAAGTCGCTAACGGGAAGAAAGGCTAAATGTCACTGAGACAGCGAAGTTCAAGCAAAATGAGCTGTAACAAATGCAATAAGCCATTAAGCGATGAAGGGGACGGGCCGCATTGTTCCGGATGTAACAAAAAATAACACTTCCACTGTTCAGGGATCTCAGAAAGCACGTGGAAAGCAAAAGGAGACGTGAAACAGACCGAATGGCGATGTGAACAGTGCCGTGAGAAACCGAAGAACAAAGAACAGACGACAAAGAAGAGTAACGAGGCACATCAAGGTAAGCCGCTTCCAGATCCTAAAATTATTGATAACTTTGATTCATTTAAACTCATGGCGAAAGACTTATTAAATGCACACATGGAACAAATTAACAAAAAATTCGAGGAGTATGAGCATTACATACAGTTCAATAACATGACCTCTGAAGAAATGTTAGGAACTGTGCGAGAAATAAAGACGAAATTAACGGTAGCGATAGAAACGCAAGAAACACTCCAACGGGAAAATCAAGAATTGCGGAAAGATGTAAACACACTCAAGTGTCAAATGGAACACATGCTACAAAAAGAAAGAAAAAAAGAACTTCAAATGAAGGGAATAACGAAAGCAAATACAGAAGACTTAAGAAACATAATGTAACTGATCGGCAGCAAAATTGAAATTCAAATCGCAACCACAGATATCACCTATATCAAGTGAGGCCCACAAAAAATAAAGAGAGACCGACACTAATCATCGCTCGTTTTACCAACAGAAATCTGAGAAACTCCATTCTTACAGCAAGCAAGAAAACAAGTCCGACAACAACGATCCTCACAAATAGCCACAATAGTATCAAATACACAATAAACACAATATACAGACCCCCAGATAATAATCCACGCAGTTTTCTTCATGAGTTAGAAACATGGCTAAGGCGCATCGAACCGTGTACTACACACAGGCTCATCCTAATAGGAGACATTAAAATAAATACTCTTGACCAAGCTTCTTCAACCACTAACACATATCTTGATATGCTAAGCCAGTACAACATACACCCTACCATTAACTCCCCAACAAGAGAAGAAATACTCAATAACTCACTAACACAATCATGCATTGATCATATCAGCATACAGGCTCCCATCCATACATATACATCATCAGTAATTAACGTAAAAATTGCCGATCTTGTCTCAACTTCGTTTAATTACGTTTCCTACCCCACCCCTCCTTATGCCACAAAAGTCGACAAAACTCGATCATACTAAAGAGCATTGTCGATAACCAAGTAAAAAATACAGACTGCAATTCCCTACTTAAAATAAACGATCCTGTAACATTAGACGAGAATTTTCAACTAAAGGTCACAGACATAACATAAAAGCAACAAAGCCTACACAAACGAGGCGACAAACAAACAATCATCCATGGATAAATGACGATATACTAAATACTATTACTGAAAAAGAAAATCTATGGAAAAAACTTAAAAAGTCACCCAGTAACACACATTTACAAACCTTATACAAAACCACAAGAAATAAACTAACAACAAAAATTCGTAGGGCAAAAAGACGATACTACTTCCAAAAATTCATGGAATATAACAACAACATTAAGCAAACATGGGCCACACTCAACGAATTAGTAACCCGAAAAAGAAAACTTCAGCACAAGATTTTATAGCAAAAAGCTTCGGTCAGGACACAAACCAAGAGGAACTAGCAGACTCATTCAACCATGCTTTCACAAACAACATTACACAACTCTAAAAAGACAAACTACCAACGATCAACAAAAAACAACCGACACAAAGTCAACAACAAGCCATGTATTTTCCACCCATAACAAAACAGGAAGTGAAAGAACCAATCCTACAACTAAAACCAAAGTCCACTCCAGGAATAGACAAAATAAGACTCACAGACATTATAACACCCTTTGATCAAATAAATCCAATACTTTTGAAACTCGCGAACATAATATTCGACATAGGGATTATTTCACAACAACTTAAAACTGCAGTGATTACGCCAATATACAAAACTGCAGAAGAAACGATACTCAGAACTATAGACCAAAATTTGAGATGACTGGTAGCTACACTACCAGTCATCTCAAAAATTCTAGAAAAAATAACACACACCAGACTACAGAACTATTAATGAAGTACAACATCATCTCAAAAAGCAATACGGCTTTCAGAAAACAAAAAGCACCATTACTTTATTAGAAGACATCGCCGACATAATAAACAAAGCTCTCGACAAAAAAAGTACGCCGTCCTTATACTGCTGGACCTAACCAAAACATTTGACACACTTGAACATGACATACTACTCACCAAACTGTACTCAATAGGTATAAGAGGAACACGTCATACATGGTTCAAGAACTACCTCTCAAACAGAACACAAGTAACAAAAATAGGTTCATGTCACAGTCGGAGTATACAAGTAAAACACCCTCAAGGTTCCATATTATCACCCACTCTATTCAACGTATACATTAACGATGTTCATAACATATCCATAAGAAGTCATATATTTCAATATGCAGATGACACTGCACTACTAGCAATCCACACAGACATTAACACAGCTCTCTGCAAAGCACAACAAGACCTAAACGAAATCACAACGAAAGAAAAGACATGATTCCACCCATCATAAAAAACTCCTATATCACAGTATCTGTGAATCCCTACTAACAGTCTATGCAAGTACGACAAACAGGCACATAATAAAATTAGAAACACTACACAGGAAAATCGTGTCAACAGTGATCTGGACACCTTACATGCAACAACCAATATCCGACAAGCACATAGCGATACACAGAATTCGGAGCATTAAAAACCTGAAATACTACATGACATTAACAAGGAATTACTTCAACATCATCTATAGATTCAACAGAGACACATATCGTATAACACGACCTACAACAACTCTCTACATCCCCACACCCTTCCACAACTCATACGGTTCTTTTGTGAGATCACATCAGATACATACGCAACTCAACAACCTACCAAGAAAGTTAAAACACGTAGATAACTAAAGAATATTAAAAACGAACTCTGGGAAATATACCAACAGAGTTAAGAAACCATTAACACTAATATACACATCACAAATCACTGGCATCCAATGCCTACATCCCATACATAAACAGTAGCAACAACACAAATAGTGAAGGCGAAATCCCACTCTCTTCATAAAAGCTAACCCAAGCTTCGAAGTAGGTGGGATTAACTTGCCTCACTCATCTACAAATAATCCTTATAAGCAAATGCAAAAATTGGTATGTATAATCATTCTTTCTCAAACTTAAAAATAAAATAAAATAAAATAAAAATAAAATACAAATTATACAAAAAATTCCGTTTAAACTTCACTGTTAATATTAGAAGAACATGTGTTGTAAATATATAATACAAAGGCCAAAAATATTATTAAAAAAAATTAATTGAAATCCAATGTAGGAATTGCAGCACTTAGTGCTGAACTCTGTAAAATTATAAGATGCAATGTCACACAAGATGTTTATTGTATGTATAAATATTTTAGCAATCAATAAAATATATATTTAAAAAAATTATTATTATTATTATATAATAAAGTATTATTATTATTGTTATTATTACTCTTCTGATTATTATGTGATAATATCATTAATATAATACTCTTATGTAACATGAAAAAACAATGTAATAAATTATCCTTATAATTAAAAATATATATAAAGAAAAAATATATTATACAAAAATTCTGAATAATCTTCATTTTTAATATTTGAAGAACATGTGTTTTAAATATATAATATAGAGGCAAAAAAATACTATTGAAAATTTTAGTTGAAATCAATGTAGAAAATGCAGCACTTATAGCTGAATTCTGTAGAATTATTTCTGTTTATTCTATATCCAAAAATTCTGTATAATCTTTATTGTTATTATTAGAATAATATGTGTTGTAACTACATAATATAGAGGCATAAAAATATTATTAAAATATTTAATTGAAATCCAATGTAGAAAATGCAGCGCTTAGTGCTGAATTCTGTAAACTTGTAAGTTGCGATGTCACACAAGATGTTTATTGTATATGTAAATATTTTAGCAATCAATAAAAAAAAATAATAATAAATATAAATAAATAAATAAATTTCTATTATTGATAATATTATTAATATTATGATTAGGTGCCACCTGCAAAGAGTCCTATGTTATCGATGTAGAACTTCTAAGCAATTAACCCAAAGAAACTGTGTTATGCACTGAATCATATTTTTAAATTTTCAATTAAGTAGTATTTTTTAATTAATGCTCTTTCCTGATTTTAAATTCAATTTTTTTGTAATTGAAATTTTAAAGCGTTTCTATTATCTCTTGTTAGAAATATGAACTATCGGATTGGTTGCTAGCGTACTCTTCACAGTACGCTAGCAACCAATCCGATAGTTCCTGTATACCAGTGATGGCGAACCTTTTTTTACCCAGGTGTGTCAAACATTTTTTTTTAAATATTGACTTAGTTGATGCGCCACTTGCATACATGCATTATAAATTTAACTACCTAATCATAGATGGTGACTTATACATATCATATTAGGCTATTTATTTAACAGGACATTGAGATAAAATCTATGAATTCATATTATACAATTAATTTAATATAAATAACCCTGTGTAGCTTAGTGGAAGTGCCGCTTGCATCCTCTGTGCTTGTTTGCTTGAAGTCAGACTTAAGTTCAAGTCTAGTCGCCGACTGGAGGAAATTTTTCAAAGCCTTTTTTCGACCGATTCCTGAGTTAGTCGATTTCTGGCACGGGCAAGCGGTTTTTCCTCCCGGAAACTCGGGTTTTTTATCCCGTAAACTCAAGAAAATCGACCGTAGTATCCACTTTACTTCAGACAGTAAAATATCTTATTAGGGTTAGGTACCAAGAGATGGCAGCACTTGTTTGCCAGCCTCTTCATCGGCGGCTGCTATAATTAGTGATAGACACGGGCCAGCTATCTCTGATTGGCTAATGGAGATAGAACTGCCGACTCAGTCTCTGAAAGCTAGATAGGTTATAAAGGCCTCGCCTACTCCCTATAAAGGGAATAAAAGGCGTTAGCTGATTTATTTATTTTATTTTTATTTTGATTTAATGAAGTGAAATTACAAACTTACATTACATTTAATGGCTTTTCTGTTGCTGAGTGCTGGTAGAAAGTTCCTTTATAGAAGGGCTATGGTGTGTACATTTTAATGCTAGACACGCAGGGCTCAAATCATTGCTCAATCTATTTCTCCCTTTCGATTTTAAATTGTTTAAGGCAGAAAATAGTGTTTCACAAGAGTATGTAGAAGAGTAAATTGTTAGAAGAGCTTTAGCAAAGATTTTAAGAGCATGAAAGTTTTAGGGAAGGCTATTCCACACGCTTAGAATTTCACAGTCTGAATTTTTACACGCGGTATCATGCAGACATTCCCGCTCAAGTTCTTCTAATTCATTTCTAAGAGCGATAAACTTTCTTTTCCACATAGGATTACACTGGAAGTCGGCTGGTTGCATTTCTAAATCTTTTAAATCCAACCACTCAAAGCCATGTAATTTAAGATCCATGAATTCTGTTTCATCAGGATGCTTTATGAATTAGATTTTTTGTTCCAATTTTCTCCAAATATAGAAGAAAACTGCTAAGAAAACTGACTTTAGAACTTCGATAGATTGGTTAATATGTTGTTCACGATTTTTGCGGCTGGTTTCGTTAAAAAAATTTCACTCTTTGGAAATACTTAAAATTGTTACTTTCTAAATCACGTTGAAATATTTTGAGTTTATTCTCAAAGCTCTTGATTATTCCAAACATAGCATCGACAGATTTTCCGAAACCTTGCAATTGTCTATTAAGTTCATTCAGGTGCAATGAACAATCTGTGAAAAACATCAACTTACTGAGCCAAGCAGAATCGTTCAACTGAGAAAATTCGTGCCCCATGCCCATCGTATTTAAATATAATTTAATTTCATTTAACATTAAACAAACCGTTAAAGTACTACTTGGCCACGACTCAACCATCCAATATTATTGTGCATCCATAGACCATTGAACACTGATTCAATTTGCGTAAAAGTGAATTAAATTGTCGTTTGTTTAAACCCCTGGCAGCAATAAAATTGGTTACCTTTGTCACAATTCTCATCACATCATCCAAATCCTTTTAGTCTGATTTCGCACACAGTGTCTCCTGATGTATAATACAAGGGAAACAAACTAGGGGATGACCAACATCTTCTGTAAATTGTTTGATAAAACCGACATTACGACCAACCATATTAGGCGCGCCATCAGTTGTTATCGAAAATATTTTCGATAAATCTATCTGTTTCTCACGGAACACTTTAGAAACACAGTCGCATTTGTCTTTACCTGTCGTGTTTTGAGGTAAATGTTCTAACTTTATCAATTCTTCGTGCATACAATCACCGTGAACATACCTTGCAATAATAGCCAATCGTAAACTTAAACTTAAAACGCTCGTTGTTTATAGGCTAGTTACAAAATAAAATAGAAATAAGCTAACTACAAAATAAAATAGAAATAGACTAACTATAAAATATAATTCTTTCAATGAACCGAAACCTACCTTCGCCTTAACTGAGAGCGACAGTACACGATTTATCTCCGTTTTTTCATCAGAATACCAATATCTTTCAACATCCAAGGTGTGTCCCTGAAAGCCTCATGTGTGTCAGTGCTGACACGCGTGTCATAGCTTTGCCATCACTGCTCTATACAAAGGCAACGATTTCGGTTGTGATGGCCAAGCTAATTTGGCCTGGATTTATGATCCTATTTTTATTTGCAGATATAATGTACAGAGTTCAGCCATTCAGAGAAAATTGTGCGGGATATCCTGAGGAAAGGAATCCAAAGGAGGGAAATGAACAGCAAAATAAACCAAAATGCATCAAGTGTTGGATTTATCTGAAAAAGCTTCGATACTTGGCTGTTTTTCTATGCGTATTAGGATTCGTTTATCAGACAGCTTCATTCCTTAACCTGTATTTCTGTTACCCCGTTGCTCTCGACATTAAGACCGAGTTTCCTGTTTCAACTGAAGCTGCTGCCATTACATTTTGTAATAAAAATACGTAAGTTATTTATTATCTCATGATCCACAAGATATTTTACAAATAGGATTGTACAGTATACTGGAAGGGCTTTGTTTATTTATTTATTCAATCCCATATTTTACTTAAATACTTTCGTACATTAATTTTAAAATTATAGAAATCACTATTAAAATTAAGGGGATATTAAATCCCACATTGTTTTAAAACCGAATAAGAAACTCAAAGATTGAAATCAGAGAGTTTCTTGCCGAATATAGTAAACTATAAAGTATCGGCGACCACTAGCGTGAGCTAATGCAAGTGACCCTAGTACGTAGTACAATACCGGATAACTCGTAGCAAAGGTGGTGAAGTTCTGATCGCTATTCTTAGGTATTTCCCATAATATAAAAACACATTTCCTAGGAAATGTATGCTGTTATTACATTATGGTGGAAGGCCACTACCCAGACCGGTTTCAGCCTTTTTTGAGGCTTCATCAGTGAGTAGCTAGACCAATTAATACCAAAGTGTATAGCGAAAAGAACTTATATACTCTGCTATACGAGTTTCCAAACAGGTGCAACCATTAAGTTACTTAAATATAAAGAGATAATAAGCTTCATTTCAATTTAAAACAATGTGGGATTTAATATCCCCTTAATTTAAATCATGTTTATATCGCCGAAATGAAGCGTATTAGCTCTTTATATTTAAGTAACTTAATGGTTGCACCTGTTTGGAAACTCGTATAGCAGAGTATATAAGTTACTTTATAGTTTACTATATTCGGCAAGAAACTCTCTGATTCCAATCTTTGAGTTTCTTATTCGGTTTTAAAACAATGTCGGATTTAATATCCCCTTAATTTAAATAATGTTTCTATCGCCGAAATGAAGCTTACTAGCTCTTTATATTTAAGTATAGAAATCACTTTATCTAAACAGGTGCTTCGCTAATTTATTAAACACACTGGGAAAAGCATAGATTTTCCACCTGAGGAAGAATTAAAAGGAGTTCATGAGGAATTCAATTCACCTTGTTCTAAGTGATTTGCTAGTAGCTATACCCTGTTATGACCATTTGATGGCATCAAATCCTTTAGAGATTCTATGCATTGAGATCAATATACGAGACAATGTGAAACCAGTGTCACCTCCTCTAAACATTGGTGATTCTCCACTTGTTTTCTTGCATAAGTCGTTATCCTGTTTGAAATGTCCATCACATGCAGATTACTAAGTCCACACACTGATAGTCACCTGGTGGTTGGCAATGAACTTAAAATCGAAAAACTGTGCAGCTCTTGCCCGGATACAAAACTGAGTTTCTGCTGATCAACACCAAAATACTGTTAAGATACAAATTCAACCAAATCAATCCTTCTTCTCCTTCATTCCTCGTAACGTAATCCCCAAAGAATATGACAGCCAACTCTATAAGAAATACATAATAGGTTTTTCTGTTGTCTAATCCTTACCCAACACTCTCGGTACTGTCATCTTATAGGTTTGTGATTGCCCACTAATAAAAGTAACTGAATTCTGCACTTCCAAACTCCGTTTTAAGTCTCCAATAACCATATTAAGTCTCCAACTTAACAATACCCACCAACATCCTTGTCTACGTAGGACTCAGGCAGCAGCATTTTCGTTGGAACGTGACTAAGATAATATCCACCAGTCTGACCGGCTGAATTCATTTTCACTTTTTTTTATAAAGATATTTGAATTACGTTTCTTCCAAGATAGAGTTTGTTCTTGAATATTCTCCTGCATCATTATTACTGAGAAAGCCAATCGTTTGGTATTTTGATGTTCTTCAGGGTCTAGCATTTGTGATCTGGAGATTCGTCCATTGGGATCATTCTCATTCAGTAATATCACACGTGTTTGGCTAGAAAAAAGGTGATGAGAGAGTTCCCACAGATATTCGGATTTTTGTTATTGCTCCAGAGTTTTTTTCTCTCATGTGCACTTATCTTTGTGTTGGTATTAGTATATTATTTCATTAACATGAAAGTGAGGGCGAATTATATTAAATAGTCGTTTTGTTCTTCTTACTCCGATTCTTTTCATGACAGTTGAAAATGAATAATCATCAGTAATGTTCAATGCTGGTTAGAATTTTCTCATATAAGAAAGAGGAGTTCAGTGGAATAGCCGCAGATAGCTCGCTGTTCTTCATCTGACATGAAAATGAAAAAAAAAGTTAAAATGAAGACAAATGAAACAAAGTTTGTTTTATTTTACTTACGATAACTGAAATAAATTCTGATAGCTGCTGGTACTCTAAATATAACTTTCACATTTGGAAATGAAACTTTATTTATTTCGTTTGCGTGTGTGTGTGCAAAAATGCAACGTTTGGTAGGATTGAGCGAAGGTCATTAATGTGACCTTCGCTCAATTTCACCTCCACATTCAATTTCACCTCCACATTCAATTTCACCAGTAATATTATGTCGCAGTATGAATAAATTTGGCAAATTCTTTCTCATTGCAGAATAAACAGGACCATGTTTTGCGAAGCCAAACCACATTTGTGCGAAGATGCGCCTCCACATTTCTGTGAACATTCCGTCATGTTGTGTCCAGGCGGAGTTCTTCTCAAAGGAAATGAAAAGGTGAAATTCTAAATGCAGGTTTTGAACTAATGAAATCTTTTACGAATAACCACAAAACTAATTTTTGATTAGCCTAAATTTTACGCGAAATCTAGATTATCAATTTACGAAGTGCATGTAGATCACTAAATTTAACACAAAGCTGCTTTATCGCTGTATTACGGCAGCAAAATAAATAGCAAAGTTTGTAATTAATAATCGTGCTTTCAATGACTTACTCTTCTACGTAAAATGCAAACGAATAATTTCATATTTTTACTAGAACCCTGAATGGGAATTTCTGATTTGAATTGTTGTCTGTACATTCTTTTAGATCTGTTAAAATAATACCAAAAATCGAAGGAGTTTTCGCTTTCAATCGCGCTTCACATTTTTCAGAAAGTTGATAGCAGTTAAATTAGCTTGAAATATTCCAGAATCCATTATCCAGAAGAATTGTTACTCACCTTCCTACAAGCCATAATAATTCATCCCATCTTCCACCTTTAGCTATACATTGGCAAAATTAGCTGCAGTTTTCATTATTTATTTTTCTGAAATTAAACGCCAACTTGCTTTGTGTATTCGAAAACACAAATATTTATAAAGGATACAATAAACGTACATAGAATGATTGAATAAATAAGAAAAAGTGGCCACAATGCTTCATGATGTAAGAGTAAATACATTTAGTAATAGTCTAAAAAAATAAATGAATGAAATTTAATGAATTAACGTTATCTTTGAAATCACCCATATGATCGGAAAATGTGCAGCGCGATTAGCTGCTCTCAACCTCTTGCGAACAAGGATCGATTTCCTTTAATCAGACTGCGATGTGTAGAGTCAGAGTCTTGGCTGTGCTGACTCCTACTAGAGGATATTTCGATTATGTAGTGAAATTTTAATATGGGAATTGCGATTATCTCCCTCACTAAAGTATGATTCATAAAATTAGACAACATAAACGTAAATTGCTAATTTCAAGTGAACTATGCAGAGTGAGTCGTTTTTAAACATTGCTTTTTATTATCAGGTAATAAAGGATGGAATAATCCTAGGTGATGTACTAATCCCTGAAGAAATGAAAAGAATGGGAGATCAAGCTTCAGATTTGCATTTGAGAATAAGGGAAAATGTAGTAAGTAAGGTAAGTGCATGGTAATGCTGTCAGTATATAATTATCGTTTTTTCTTTCATTCCACTTGTGATGTTCAGTTTGTTGATTCTTAACATCTATTACAAAGTGAGCAAACGATTTCATCCAAAATTCTGATATGATTTTTATATTTTTTAAAATTTTAAACTTTTCATTTTCGAATTCGTTTTTTTTTTTAATTTTTCAAATATGAATTTTAATGCTTAGTATTTTTAACTTTCAAATTTAAAATTTTCATTTACGAATTTCTTTTACTCTTTCACGAAATGGTGGCACTTCTCTGATTGGCTACCGGTGCAGTTGAATACCCACTCAGTCTCGAAAAGGTTTGTTAGGGTAAAACGGCCTCGCCAACTCCTATACGGGAATAAAATGCGTTAACTGATTTTTTATAATTTCATTTATGAAATTAAAATTTTAAAATTTTGAATTTCATTATTTTAATTTTAATATCTAAATTTTAAAAATTTCGAAAATTTTAATTTTGAAATTTTAATGTCCAGAAAAATGTTTAACTGTATTAAAATTATTCTTATGAATGATGAAGGTCGCTTTCGTAATATGAACATCAAAATCCATTAAATATTGTATGTAATATTGTAACGAGCGTTTGCGATTTCTGGAAAACTGGAAAGATTAGGAAGAATTATAAAGTCAAACGAAACAAATAAACTTTAAAATTATTTTAAAAAATGAAATAGCAAAAGATCCAGATTTCAAAATTATTTATTAGATATGGAGTAATAGAAATAATATTTCGGTTAATTAAAATATTTAAAAAATGTATTTTTAAAAAGAAAAACGTGTTGTGTATCTTTTGAAATTCAAGGTAATGTGCCTTGAATAACTTAAATATACATATTATATATTATTATAAGTATTCCTGGCACATACAGAATCACTCCTACTCCACCCTTCCCCCCCGGCATCACCTTTTATGGCAGATACATAGGTGTTCAGATGACGACCAAGAATAGTCGAAATGGACGGCACCCCGTCAACCCCCTTTTCCCCTTCCCCCTCCCTATATAAAAAATCAACCCTTTCACCTTTTCCCCACCCTATATATATAATATATATATAATATTATAATGTAATAATATAATATATATGTTTATATATATATTATAATTACAGCTATTTTGCCTGCTTCAGTTTAGGAGTACCCCTGTTTAAATGTCATTGGCTATTTACTCATGGGTTCTTAGGGCATTATGAGTGTAGATGTACTAAAAAGTATATGTAGCTTAAGGAATAGAAAATTGCACATACCTTTTTCTGGGTGTTGTGGCTTTTCCTCTGTCTGCGATGTCGAGAACTGCAGAGTGTGTGTGTGTGGGGGGGGGGTAGGCAGTTTGGTAGAATAAGTTAGAAAAACCCGGGTTTTTTTTTTTCCGTAATATATAGAAACATATACTTTTATATAGGGTGGGGAAAAAGTGAAAGGGTTAATTTTTTAAAATAGGGAGGGGGAAGGGGAAAGGTAGTTGACGGGGTGTGGACCGTTTCGACTATTCGTGGTCATCATCGGAACATATTGTGTTGTGTACAATATTACATACAATATTTAATGGATTTTGATGTTCATATTACGAAATATGTTCCGATGATGACCACGAATAGTCGAAACGGTCCACACCCCGTCAACTACCTTTCCCCTTCCCCCTCCCTATTTTAAAAAATTAACCCTTTCACTTTTTCCCCACCCTATATAAAAGTATATGTTTCTATATATTACGGAAAAAAAAAACCCGGGTTTTTCTAACTTATTCTACCAAACTGCCTACCCCCCCACACACACACACACACTCTGCAGTTCTCGACATCGCAGACAGAGGAAAAGCCACAACACCCAGAAAAAGGTATGTGCAATTTTCTATTCCTTAAGCTACATATACTTTTTAGTACATCTACACTCATAATGCCCTAAGAACCCATGAGTAAATAGCCAATGACATTTAAACAGGGGTACCTGTTTAATTACCTGATAATTACCTGATAATTATAATAGTTTATAATGAGGAGTAACATGGGAGTTTTCCCAGAAATAATATACATATGTTTATATATATATTACTGAAAAAAACCCGAGTTTTCTAATTTAATTCTCCAAATTGCCTACCCCCTTCTCCACACACTCAGTAGTTTTTGGACATCGCAGAAAGAAGAAAAGCCGCAACCCCCAGAAAAAGGTGTAAATTTCTCTTCCTTATGCTACATATACTTTTTGGTAAATTTACATCTACAATGCCCTAAGAATCCGTGAGTAAATAGCCAATGACATTTAAACAGGGGCACTTCTAAACTGAAGCAGGCAAAATAGCCGTAATTATAATAGTTTATTAAGAGGAGTAACATGGGAGTTTTCCTAGAAATAATATACATTAAATATACATTTTTATACAAAATCATTCCTTTGGCTTCTCCTTTGAATAATTAGAAATGCGAGCTCATTCTGTAAACGTTTTGTAAATTATTTCCAGTATTTTGTAAGAAATCCACTTCAGTCATTTTATTCCAAGTTTCACACGTAGAGCATGAATTTGGAAACGTATACATATATCCAGGAGAGGTCAAACAAGAGGTCATCCTGGTATAAAATAGTAACGTTACAGTAGAGCTAGTTATGCAACCCAGCATCATTACTGTCATTTATAACTCAACTTAATAAATGCAAAAAATCTAGCCAAGTATATATAGTAAAACTATAGGGCAGAAATATTAAATTTTAATGATTCAGTAAGAACCATGAACAATGAGCCACTCTTTTAAAATCATTAACCAAATTCATTAATTCAGACAGTGATTGTGAAGAGTTCTTCCTCTTCGTAATCTTATATTAGATTCCTATACCTGTTTGTACCGATTTCATTTCTCATTGTTAATGATTGGTTGTTGAACATTTTTCACGCTAGGAGATTAGTATCAGATAATTGAAAATTGTGGACATCGAAACTCACTTTGGGATATAATACGACTTTTTAGAATACCAAACAGGAAGTACACATGATATGCCCAAGTAACTATTTAATCGCCACAACATCCAAAAGGCGCATTTCCTTCAGAAATATTAAACAACTTTGGAAACATGATTGGACTCTGTGCCAAAGAAGTTCTGTCTTTCAACAAAACTGTTCAATGTGGCATTGGAAAAAGTCATTAGGGACCGAAATGAACAAAGGAGGACAGAAGGGAAAGGGATTAACATTCCATTTGCTAAAAAGATAATTATATCTTTGAGTAAGTAGAAAAAGTTAACAGTCCAGTGGTCAACTTACCAGCTAGAGATAGAGGAGAGAAATGAGATGGTCACTCTTGGGTAATTTGCAGTTTTACAACTTCTAAAATCTTGAATTCAAGAAAATCCAAAGAAAAACTCCACGTAAGATGGTATACGAACATAACCCTTCGTTTGGGAAACGAAAAACGGTTAAAAAGCAAGCGACATACTAGAAACATATCACATTTGAAAGATGAGAAGCGAGACAAAATTGGACCGCGTTACGATTAAAATACTGACCTGTATTAAAGAAGACATAATGAGAAACTAATAATCATTTTAAAATGCCCGCGGCTATGTCATTCTTAAGAAGTGAGAGAACAAATCACTCACTTTAGTGGTTTAGTTCTGTAGCACAGTGGTTCTCAACCTTTTTGAGATTTGCAAGGCAACACAAATTCTGCAATGCTTTGAAATTTTAAGAAATCGAGTTTCATAAAAGAGAAAGACGAGTGAAAAAAGACAAAGGGTATTGTATAATATAAAAACAATGCTAAAGGATGCAAGAAATGAATGACAAGGAAAGACCAAAAATAAAGTAAATGGAATAATATAATATTTTGAAATTAAAGTGTTATAGTAACCAGGGGGAAAAAGAAAATAAAAGAACTATACCCCACATGGTTGAGCAGAAAATAAATTTAAAGTGAAACAGAAAACAAACATATGAGAGCCTTAGTGAACGTGAATGTTAGAGAAAGACAACATGAGAACACATCGTGGATCAGATTTGTTTCTGATTCAGTATACGTAATATATTTAAAATATGATCCATTGCATATGAAAATTAAAAGTCTCTCATTGTAGATATAAGGGAAAACGGAAATAAATGAAGGCATCCAAAATAACAGAATTTTCCAAATTTGATTCAGAAGTGTGGTCTGATAATAAATTAAAAATGTCTGATAAACATAATGAAAGTGGATATAACAATAGAAGAAATTAGAACAAGAGATGGAAAATCACCTGAGAAGATATCTTAAACTACGAATCCTATAAATTTGGTGGAATAGTTTTGAGAATAATAATGTGATGTTTTAAATAAAGTTCATTCAACAGAAAATCCACCAGAATCCTGGAAAAGAACATAATAATATCATTTCATAAAAAACGATGATAAAGAACACCGAAAATTATAGTAGTGCTGATATACGTGTACATAAATTTTAGCATTCGAATTCTTGTTTATAATTTATTCGCAAACCTCCAGTCTTTATTGAGACTATTTTATCCATTTAGGAATTTGCAGTAACAGTGATTTTTTTTTTTGTTTGACTATCGTTTATTTCCATTGCGACTATCCTTTTGCTGAGCAAAACGTGGTAATTTTAATTTGGATAAGGATTCCATATATCCCTCCAGGCGGTGCAGTGATATTGTTATTCATGCAAAATTCGAATACCGTACGTTACAATAATTTGGTGTTGCGTATGATAAGAGAATTTTATTATTCAACTTATCTATAATTGTGTAGTAAGAACGTAGAAGTTGATAAGTGCACGTTTCTGATTTTACAGAAGAGCATTTCAGATGATCCACTGCTTAAAAAAACAAGATTTGTTCATATTAAGATGCTTTATTTGAAAGTGCTTAATTAGAACAAGTTTTTTTCTGTGGACGTTTTGGTTTCATTGGCATTACAGTAAGAAAAAATGGTATTTCTCAAATATTCCCATAGATCACTTTTTATCTGTGTTTATCAAAATTACATTTCTCAGTCTAGGCAGATGTCAAATGTGATTTTGGAAAATAACAATGAAAAGAAGAAAAATAATGTACCTTAAGGGAATTTTACAACCTCATCCACGTGCTGCTGCAATAAAGAAACAGGAACGTAAAGTATCACTGTCTTTACTGATCAACGTCCAATAAACTTTTCAATTTTTTTCTTATTTGGGTGCTTCTAGTATAAGATGAGACAGAAATATGTCATACACGGAATATTATCTTGAGATTGCGCTTAATTCTGTTGATTCCTGTGTTGATTAAGAGTTTGTATTTTTTAATATTATGTCATTTACACTATTATTATATTTGAGCCTAAGTATTGGAAGTCTTCTACTTTTTCTAAAGATTGGTTGTGTTCTGTAATGATGGAACATTGTATTATATTTCTGATAGTTTTACTTCATTTAACTGTCGATCCAAATATTTTGCAGCTTGGCATAGTTTGTCACAGTGTTGGTGCGGCTAAAGATGGGTCTATTAATACTATATGGCCGCATAGCTCAGGTTGTTAGCCGGTTGGGTTGGTTATTAATGACATGATATTTCTGATTAAACTTTACTTTTGAACGGTTCACAAGAGAAGTAATTAATTACATATTTTACTTTGTGAACATCCATCTATATATTTCTTTTTCAGTAAAAAAGACTAAATATTAAATTTAAAATTTATTAGTGTCATAAAATTACTTATGCTGTACATCATTATAATAGCATTTACGGAAGATTATTATCATTTTCGTTAATATCTTTACTGAAAATTGCACCTACGATATTAAATTAGTTCTGCAAACGATAGCGTATGCAAGATGTCTTTATTATGCAGGAAAAGTGCAGTGAGTTTGAAAATGCACGTGTATTCATTACCTGAAACACGTCATCTTCTGAATTAGTTCCCATAAAAAATATACCACACGTCGATGGATGTCTAAATAATGTCAAAAATAATGAACGGTTAGAAGAATCAATATTCTTAAATATGTTGCCCTTTCTCCCTAACAATTCTTAAATATTTTTTCTCTCTAATAACTATTCTAACTATTAATAGAGTAGTTAATAGAAATAATACGAATATATAAATAGTTAAGTATAAATATTATTTGGATATAACTATTATCCCTAAATCTTCTTAAATTTGGTGCCATTTCTCCCTCACCATCCTCCCAGTTTTGTGACAATTAATATTCGATCTACACATCCTGTAGTAAGAAAGAATGTTAATACCTTTATACAAAAATAAAAACGTTCACGACGCCAACTATAACTTAATTAATAAATCATACATAATATTTTTTTTTCATATTTTTCATAAATGAGATGAAACATGATTACGAATGTTCTTGCAAAGTATTTTCTCGCGATTAATTTTTCGCCCGATGAAATTTCCTCGTGAAGAATTTTCTCACGATGAATTATCCCAAGTTGAATTGTTGGCGATGAATTGTCCGGACACATTGAAATCAGAGGATTGGATTTAATGCCGTATACAACTTAAACACAACTCCAGTTCTTCAATGCAGTTGTCAAGGCAGACGCATATTTTATTTTCATACAAAAGCACATAATGAATGTCATCGTCATCAACAAATTTCGATATATATATATATATATACACCCTCAGTGGTGTAAAGGATAACATTGATAGCACGACAAGAAAATGCTATATCATTACTAATTTCGAATTGACAATTTTCCAGCAAATTAATCTATTATCTATAAAGACTTCAAAATTATCAGATCCTATATTTCTTTCTTCTAAGTCACGTCTTATTGTATCAGACCACGTAGACATTGTTCTTCCTCTGGGTCTTTTAATATGCGACCTGACATAAAACACTTGTTTGCTCGTCTTTTTCGCCCATTCCATTTCAGTAGCCATACCACCTGAGATCACCTCTGCTCACAAATTCCTGGAAGCTAACAATGTCAAGTTATAAATTAAGAGGATAGAAATCGCTTATTGTTTTTCAGCCCATATGCGAAACTCTAAGATCGAAAACCACGATCTAAGCGTTTCATGCCGACGAACTATCGGCGAATCCAAGCGTAAGTGACCACTCGGTAGTACCACACCCAGGCAACTACCAAGTGGTCATTTACGCTTGGATTCGCCGATAGTTCCTCGGCATGAAACGCTTAGATCGTGGTTTTCGATCTTAGAGTTTCGCATACGGGCTGAAAAACAATAAGCGATTTCTATCCCCTTAATTTATCAACTTCGCCAGAAAAAAATAGCCGTTTGGCTTTTCATCTTAATGTCAAGTTATTTTCTAATAGTCTCATTTTAATGTGCTTCCTGGCATTGATTTCATTTATTACAATCTTTTATCTGTGGTCACCAGTCTTTGATGGAAGTTTTTTTTTTTTTTCTAACACAGCTCTCAGATCCATAACTTTAAACTGGTTTGAATACGGTTCTCTATATGGCCAGTTTGGTGTTTTGGCTAATTCCTTCCTTATTTTGTTTTTGGTACATTTATTAAGTTGACGTCCTAGCATACCAGCGCTGTTGATTCTGTTGTCTATTTCCATATTTAATTTACATCTTCACTAAATATTGTGCCTAAATAGAGGAAATATTTTACTTGTTCTATAAGTTCTCCATTCGCAATGCAGTTGATGTTTTCAATAGTTTTGCCCATTTTCATTGCATTTGTCTCTTTTTCTGATTTCATATAATATCTATTAAAACGTATAAGCCTGGAATTACTAAGAAAATCTTGCAGACATGTATTATATTTCTTTACGAATAGAGTATAACATTATCTGCATAAAGTAGCGAGAACAGATTAACATCTACAATTTCGTCATATCCAATTTAATGTCACTTTTCTTCAGAGTGTGATCTATATTGATCAGAAATAACAAAGTAGATAACGTACATACTTGTCTCGCACGTAAATTAACATCAGACTATCTTCAGTTGTAACTTGCTGCCTTGCAACTGATGTATGGATTATATATTCCTGCGTATCATTTCGCACTTAAGCAACATAATTGTAACCTTTTAAACATCGTTTCTCTTGGCACCCTGTCATACACCTATTCCAGATCTACGAATCTTAAGTACATATCCTTGTTATATTCATATGACTTCTCCACTAATTTTTTTCCTTAAAGTGAATATCTGATATTTAGTTTCCATATCAAGCTATCACGTCTAATTTCGTGTACAGTACTGTTTCTTCATTTTTAAGTTTTATCAATAGCGTTCGGAATTTCATCTTAAATCTCATCTTGCTGATGATTGTATCTTTTATTTTTACCAAAATCTTTCCATGAATTTTGTTTAGCGAGTGCTTTACGATGAGCCTCTGTTTCTTATATTATCTTCTGTATTTTCTCAGAGCACAAATTGACTGGTTCGCCAGAAACTCCCGATACACTTTATTCTTTTCCATTACTATCTCGTTCATTTCCTGAGTGAGCCACGGAGTTCTCATTTTTTTGATCTTTACCGACAACCCTTTTCACTTGTCTCTCTGGCTGAATTAATTGATGTTTAGGTTCAAAACATTGACGTCTTAAAATTCTTTAATATTTTTTTAAATATGATTTCTGTATTAACCGTATAGTTCACACTTGAGAGCAGCTTAACTTAGATTCGATTTGAATTTTTTTTTATACATTTTCTTTTCAATTATGACACTGAATTTTATCCTGCTCAAAATTAAACAGTGGTCCTTCTGACTTCAGATGCTTCGTGTACTCTTGCGTAATGAACCATAATTAACAATAATACAGTCAAGGAGACTTCTCTAATTGCTTGCGTTTTCTCTCCACGAGAATTTGTGCATAGTTTTATGTTGGAACATTGTGCTACTAATAACTGTCCATGTGCTTAGCAGAAATCCGATACGCACTTATCATTATTATTAACTTTACTATTCTCTGCAATCCATTTCTATATGTCTGGTAAACATTTCGAACTCTGTTGTTTAGATCACCAACGATTATCAATATTTCCTTTTTCTTTGTGTCAGCTGCATTCCTTAATGCCTTAAACATTCCTCTAATACATTCTTAATTTAAACTACTGTGGGCCCACAAAGCCTTGGTTGAAATTAAGATTCTGATATTTGTCCCACATCACTCTACTTGTCTGTCATTCAGGAAGATGGAATCACTATTCATATCATTCAGGAATAACTGCGATTATCCTCACATTTATTGTTGAATACTTTAACACCACTTCTTTACCCTGGTTGTTATTGCCTGAATTTAATGCGTGAAATTTATTTCTCAGTAAACTCTCACCTGATTTTGAGTGTTTTCTTTGTTTCTGTGTCACCTCCTATTATGGTGATATGGTGCTTATACACCTATTTTGCTACTTCGAGTTCTTTTACAATACTTTTTATATTTATATTGCCAATCTCTGCTGATGTGAGTTAGTTCATTTGTTGCAGTAGCTGAATTTTCGCTGTTTCAATGTTGGCCTTCTTTATCTACTTGACTCCCCAGCCGCCCTGAAATTCTGTAATGCTGTACCATCATTTTCCATTGTGGTTTAAACCAATAAGATTAATATTTCTTTGCGTAAATTCTGAATTGCTAGCCTACCCTGTTTATTTCAGTATCCGCAGACAAATACCTACT
The DNA here is from genome assembly GCF_054136105.1 of Typopeltis vanoorti. Lineage (NCBI taxonomy): Eukaryota > Metazoa > Arthropoda > Arachnida > Uropygi > Thelyphonidae > Typopeltis > Typopeltis vanoorti. The sequence goes on from NC_143569.1 coordinate 105,146,890, forward strand.
GTCGAGGTGTATACCACGACAAGGTGAATACCGGACATTAGATCAGAAGCCGTGGTTTATATGTATTCCTTAAATGGCTATATGGATATCTCCTGCCAATTTTCTAGATTTGACCGATAAGTAGAATGGGATTAAGCAGAGATAATCTCACTCATACCTAATGGTTTTATTTATTTATTTATTTTTTTTTAATCAGATAGTTACATTTCTCATAAATATTGTTTTTATCGTTTTTGTTTAATATATACCTTTTCAGAATTTACATAATTTTGTATATGCTGGGTTAATTATACACTATTAGTATATTAATTTTAAAAAATATTTATTGCTTTTCCGTAGAGTAAGAATAAACAAGAACCATTGTCGCTTATTCATATGAGATCACCAGTGACTGGAGGACTCCACAACTGTTATGCTTTCGGATCACTCTGGGGATCATCTAAATACTTCTTTTCAAAAACGTTTAAGAGGGGCGAAGGTAATTTATTTTTGCTTTAAGAAGAACACATGACTCAAATTTCATTATGAAATTATCATTAATTTTTCTTTTTAATTGAAGTCATTTAAAAGTCATTTATAAGACAAAGTTAATTTTAGAATCATCTTTAAAAGGGAATAAAAAAATGCACGTGTCAGCTCACAGGATTTTCTTCAGTTTCACGATTTTCACGATTTCCACACTACTTCACGCGCGGTCTCTCGAGGGAGTTTTTAGGAAGTGGCGCATCTTCTTTTTTCACAGGAAAAAAAAATGATTTAAATAAAAACATAAAAAGAATTTTTTGTGGTTCTTTCCTAATTCAGTTTTTAGGAATCGTCTCTTAAGAAAATTTTGAAATTTCTATGGTGATGATTTATTCCAGTGATGCGAAAACTTCATTTTACGCTGCTCGCCAAACTTTTCACGACATTACGGAAAATTTTAGCTAAAATTGTATACTTTGTAACTCGTGCTGTAATGTGTATGCATCTCGGTCTTTTTTTCTTAATAAGAATCCCAATCACAATGAAAATTCACAAATCTCAAATGAGTTATTATCATGGGTGGGAATGTCTGATTTTCAGGTCAAACATGAGCTTCTCTGAAAACTTAGATTTTCAGGAAGCGTAATGGAGTGATATTCTTACAATAGTCAAAAAATCTTTACTCACCTCCTAAAGTTATTCTCAAATATTTGTGTCTGTAGAGGGGTCGCTTTTTAGTTTTTAAGATGACGAGGGCTTGTTGAATTCAGTCCACTTATCACATGTTTTTCCTAACTATGTAATCATAAAATTCCAAGATGAACTTGATTTCTTATTTATCATAATCTTACGGTAAATTATCATCAAGTGTTGTTTTCTCTTCTAATGATTTTATTTCTTTCTCATAATACTTATAATAATAATAATAATAAGAGCTAAACCGGGATGTTTTCTTAATTAGTACTGTGCACATTTGCCACCAAACAGTCATTTCCGCCAAAGACAACAGTGTCGTAAATAGAACACGGCCATTATAACGAATGAATGAATTCCATCCGAAAGCTGACTGAAGTTTGCATTTTACTTGGCAGTGAAAATAAGTTCCGAATTTGCTTATCACTTTTGAAAATTTAGTGATCCCAAACACAAATATATATATTTTGAAATTTTATGCTGAACCCATCCAGGAGAGAATGGTTACACAACATGGAGAACGTTAGTACCGTGTAATGGTAGTCGGTTAGGAAAGGGAAAACTGGTTTACATTTGATTTCAGAGTATTCCTTGCGAAACACATCGGAAGGAAGACTGTTCCGCAATGCGTATTTCCCAAGGAATGCAATATATCAGTAGCAGGGATGAAGGAGGAGGGAAAAAAACTTGTTCTGAGGGTTCCAAAGTGTATTGTGGGAAGATCATGGCCGGCAGCTGCACGTATTCCAATGAACTTACTACTAAAAGTGTGGGAATTATTGGTTCTGTTTGAGTTGAACATTTGCCTCGGCAATATTTATATAATACACATGATGCTGAAACCTTGTGCGTAATTGTAAGTATTGCGTTGCTGAGAGACGACTTATTAATCAGCCTAATTTCTCTCTTATATATTGAGTGAGGCAATTTGAAGGAGCTCTTAGGGGATCCTGCTCCAAATGGGAGAGCAGTATTCAATACCTGGAAGAATTTGTGATTTGTATAAGGTAAACAGCTGTTCAGGGGTGAAGTAACATCTTACTTGAAAGAGAAATCCGAGTTTTGTTTTGTTTTTTTTAATCTGAGGATGCAGTTGTTGTGCTGTATTGATGCCAGGAGATTCCTGATGTCAGGCTGATTCCAAGGGGAAAAATCTCATGTTATCTGGAATTTCAGTGTTCTCAAAGTTAATAATGGGAGAAAATAGTTCTTTTTTTTCTGACAAATAAGGCAGAAATGGTTTTTGCTAGCATTGAAATTGACGAGGTTATTTGAACCCCATTGAAGGATGACTTGGAGATCAGAATTGAGGAATAGTGGTCGACATTCTGTAGGCTCCAGTGATTTGTGTAGAGTAAGGTTTATTCAAAGGAGTGGGAGGAGTTCAATGTAATATCATAACCGAAACGGCCTATTGGTATGGTTATATATATATATATATATATATATATATACTGTATATATATATATATATATATAGAGAGAGAGAGGGGGGGAAACGGTTGGGGTGAGAACAGAATCTTGTAGAACCCCAGCATTAGTTGAATAGTGAGAGGATAAGGAACCTTCCACCATCACACTAGTGTGCGTCCAGACAGAAAGCTGGCAATCCTACTACAGAAGACCTGGAACAGACTAACTGATGGAAGTTAGTTTAGTAAGCCTTTTTGCCAGACCGCGTCAAAAACTTTGGTGATATCAAATGCAACAACTAGAAATTAACCAGAGGCATTTGTACACTGATGGGTGATACATGTGAATAGATATTAACTGCGGATTTTGTGCGTAAAACAAATGGATAGATATTAAAAGTGGCACAGCAGTACTTATGCGGTTGAGTTGTTCACTGGTTACTATTTGTACATTTCAACCACAATTTTTAATATGCTGCAGCCAACAGATGTTGTAGCCTCACCAACTTTCCTTTTTAATATCCTTTCTGCTAATGCTGAAAACACTGAGTGTCTTACTTTACATCTGAGATCTCGTTGCTGCTAGATGCGGTTTTGATCCATGAAGCTCATTCTATTATCCATTGAAGTTCAAATTCCTTCTCAGGAAATAAATCGAGTACTCGATATGCACTGACAACACAGTACCCCATGCCCGAAGGTAATGAAGCAAGAGGGTCGACATGGTTCACTATTCGCCAATCTTCCCTTTGGAGCTTAAAATAATACTAGTGATTTTGAGTTTAGCCTCTTATCCACACCCCTCTAACGAAAGCACTTAACCATCCTGCTCGTTAACTTTACAGGAAGCCTCACCAACTTTCCTTTGGAAGCTGTTTTAATACTCCTTACCCTATGACATTTGTTTAGGCTATTTTGAAGTTCTTTTTAGAAGGTTTGTTGTTTGTACTTAATAATTACAAACAACAATTAAACTGCACATCACTGCCTCGCATCTCATCTCTTACTGTTTGCAGTAAAAATCATTATATATTGAAATATGAACAAGTATTTTTTTAAATTCTTTCTAGAAAGTGATAACAATTCATAACGCTGCTGTCAATGTCAATTATTGAAAAGATATGAATTACATATCTTTTCAATAATTGACTGCATTTCATAGCTTTTTGAACAGTGCATTACGAAGTCATTTGTCTTCCAAAATAATTAAACTTCGTTATAGTTCCTGTTTCCTCACTAATCCAAATGCTTTTTCGAAGGCGTGGATCATGATCTGTAAAAGAAAGGTCAGAAGGTTTGACCGCAGTCACTGCTTCAGCGAACGTTTTAGCCATACCTGAGATGTCGAATTTGTCTGACGACGGCATATATAGTTTCTTTTTATTTTTTAAAGAAAATTTATTTAAAAAAAGGAACACCATAATATCAAAAATACAATTCCTTTAACACATTATTTAAAGACAGTTGTTTACTACGTGGAGCATCCGTCTGCAACACAAATATACAAAGAGTTGGATACCATTCTCGGGTAAAATTCGTATAAAGAAAGGACAAGCGAAATAGATTTTTTTAAATATTTCTGAAGTAGTAATTTGTATGGCTAATTGGGATGACAACAAGGATATCCTAGCGCAATTTTAGTTTATCAAAACGCCATTATACTTCTTGCAATTATTGGTATCATTTTAAATTACTTTTATTCAATGACAGTTAATATTAGAAATTTATTTAATTTAATTGAGTTGTTATTCCGTTACAGAAATCACACTAATTTTAAACACCAGTAACACCTTGACCTATGACCATCATGCAATGAATCCTGGATATTACATGTCACTCCACTCACCAAAAGATTCCCACAATCCTCTTTCCGAAGGTCTCCTGATCGAACCTAATAAAATTTATAGAATATCTCTGAAAATGGTAAAGAAAATGTCTTCTTATTTTAATATTAATACTGTTGCTTATTATTTTCCATTGCGATGTTTGCTAATTAGTTGTGATTACTGCTTAGGAGTGTGTGTGTGTGTGTGTGTGTGTGTGTGTGTGTGTGTGTGTGTGTGTGTGTGTGTGTGTGTGTGTGTGTGTGTGTGTGTGTGTGTGTGGCATTGAAATTGTCACTTGTGATTTTTTATTAATTTAAATATTAAGTTATTGTCATGATATTTGTGAGCAAGTTGAAAATTTGATAAAATGGAAACATTTTATTGTCGCAAACAATTGCAAACGGTTGTAATTTAACATTATTCTTGAGTTCATTTTGCTACAATAAAGCCCAACTAATAATTTTATCGATAAACCGATTGTTAAGTGACTGCGACCAACTCATCTAATGGTTGAAATGCATTTTAGTTGTTATGAGGTTGCAATTCTTTGACTGAATTTCTCTTCCATTACAGAAGTTCTGTTTTCATCGTCAAACTGTGTATACAAGTAGTGCAGTATTCGATTAGGTTTCTTCCTTACTTAGCATTAAGAAGACTCAAAAAACACATAATTCACTCACTATGGTTATGCGTGACTTTCGTAACATTTCTTTGCAAGTTTCCACATTCTTGAGCATTTCCCACACAGATGCTATCTCGCTTTGATTTGATGGATTGATTTTATGTGAGCCGATAATTCTTCGAAACCTGATTACATGCATTGCATATGTTTAAAGGAAAAGAAAAGAAGACATCGATTCATGTCACACTCTGCACTGCAGCTAAGCAACAGCGGATGCACAGATTTTTTTTATAGCTCGTTAACTAGAATCTATGCGTAAAATTAAGAATAAAGCAATGCCATCATGAGTTTAAAATGTTTCTCGAACAAACAGCATTGCAGCCTCTTTGCCTTTCTTTTGCCTTTAAATGACTGTCGCTTTCTTTGAAGCTGCGAATCCAATCGTAGCAAATTCTTATTCCAATAGAAAACTCGTCTTCTGATGCAAATTCTCATCGCCAACACTTCATTCTTTCAAAATAACAAAGACAGAGTCCGTCTTATTGTCTAAGTTTTGTCTAAGTTTTCGATAAATATTACAGCTGCATCGTAAATGGCTTGATAGTTAAGAAGTTGTCTGATTAGAATGTAATTTCGTCTGCAACTGTGAATCGAATCTAGCACAAATATATCACCTCTATAGCATTTTGTACTCATTCCTCACTACCCAATGTGGAAACAACTCTGGATTTTCACCAGCCAGCAGTCAAACTATCATCCCATAGCTCTACTCCCCCCTTGTTGTTAAGTACATAGGAGTCTTCATTCTGCAATGCCGTAGGTGGTTGATTCCTTGTGGTCAGAGATGATTGTAAATATCCTTAGGTGGAAGAACTATTTCATTAGGCAGTGTGCCACCATCACTCTGATAACTGGTGGCCAGAAATGGCTTCATAAAGTTTCCAGAGTAGGCTTTCCTGATTATATAAATATTAGGACACGGGTGGTACGAATTTGCGACAGATTTACTATTCTGCCTGTATGATAATCGCATAAAATATCAAAAATAATTTATTGCACTCCTGATGATATTATTGACCAATAGGGAAACTGCAACCTACAATACACAGCGGTTGCCTATGGATCAAAGTTGCCTTTGTAAAATGCTGAGTATTTTGGAAAAACTCTTGTGTAAACTTAAAGTTTCAGGTTGATTGTATTCACTACATATGATGATGGCAAATTACCCACTTTGGAATGTCTTCCTGATTGTGCAATTTGGTTTGTAGTTTCCTCTCTGCTGGCATATTTAATGTCATGAGAGATTATTGGGTTTTATTTGCAAACAGGATGGCTTTGGATAATTTCGGTTTAATGAGTAGTAATATTCAGAAGTTACGCCCCATGTAAAAGTTTGCATATATTATTGCATTACCTATCCATAGACTTCGTCTATTTCTTTTTAATCACCAATACCAGAGAAATCCAGGCTTTGGTACTTTCCTCCTAATTTCTCATGTTATATAACTGGACCCTTATTAAATGGAAATTGTATCCGCACGTTTAATGATGACGGTATCCTCTATTCCTCTTCTTAGCAAAACAAAGAACAAAGCTTGTAGTGCCCATAGAATTGAATATTCAAGATATTCTGTCTTAACATTTATTTTCTTGTTATTTTACATTACAACGAGGTTAGAAGTTTGGTTGGAATGCCTATTATGCGGGATGTACCGAGTGTTACCGTGAAGAAAATCTTTCCCCCTCTCTACATGAGGCATTTGCGATCATCCTTCAGTAGAAAGTTGTTACGACCTCTTGCCTTCTCCGCAGAATTTAAATCGTTCTTCGAACGAAGTAAAGGTTCTAAGATCTTAAAATCATTGTAATTGCACTATGGATGTCAGCAGCGCTTCTGCGTTTTATTATTATTTTTTATTTTAATTTTCGTAAGACAGATCTTATACAACATACCCATGGAAATACTCAGAATGTCCAGCTAGGTCCACTTTCATCTGCTGCTCCAAATATCCTCAGTGTCCTCCTCGGAACTATGATTTCATTTACTTAGCCAATATGCACACGGCCAGAATAGTTGCTCATCATCATCATCACTTGAATGTGCAGCTTAAAACTTACTAAAAGAATACTTGACTGTCTTTCTCTCCTACCTATCTGTCTTCGTTTAACACTCTTCATCATCCTCTTTTGTTCAAGGACAATAAAGCCTCCTATACTATATCTTATAAACAGTTTCGTTTCTTCTGCTGAAGAGGTTACTGAGAAGTATTTCTTGCTCAAACGCGACAGAAATGTCTTCCAGGTTTTGCTGCCATGTGCATTTGTGATTAATAAGAATAAATAAATTTAACCGTGCTCTTGAACATTCCTTATAAGTCCTGCAAATTGAATTAATACTTCTATGTAGTCCTGCATGGTTGATTTTCCTGACGAGATGGTAACTTTGAAAGCATCTTCACTGTTTTGCAAATAAATGGTTAATTTAAATCCCAACGGAACACAATATTTTATATTATCTAGACTGATGACACTTTGCAAACACTATACAGCAATCCCTCGATTAGTGCGTAATTTTTTTCGATACCCAAATTCAATTAGTGCGCCTCTAAAATTCGATTAGTAAGCCTATATACATCTTAAAAATAAATGTTACAGATTTTAAAAATTTTCGATCTGTACATTTTTTCTGACTATATAAAAAAATATCACAACCAGGCTGAAATAATTTAGTTACCGATTTAAAACATTTTTTACAAAGATATTTTCAATGGCATACTACACTATTTCCTTGTACACTATGTTCCAAATTTGCCAACAAAATTGACGTCATCTGCTAATTACATAGTATTTTTATGATCATATCTCATGCATCCTTCACAACTGTTTTCCTTACATTTTTTTTAAAAGTATTTTCTCAACCTTTCATCACGAGTAAAAGAATTAGTAAGCAAAAAAGTGGAAGTGTGAAAAATTTCGAAAAGTAATCTCATTTGAAGTAAAACTTGAAATAATAATAAAAAAATTGAACAAGGCGAGTCCAGAGCAAAGATAGGACAACACAAAAATGGATAAATCAACTATAAGAGCAGTTTTAAGCAAAGATACTGAATACGAAGAGAAAGGTAAGGCTGCTTCAAGTTCATCATGCATGCACTCGAAATCAAAGTATGATAATGCTTGAATTAGAGAAGCTTCTTTCTACATTGATCGAAGATTGTAACCAAAAACAGATCCCGTTTAGCACTGACCTTACTAAATCAAAAGCATTAACTCTATTTTCAACCGTGAAAGAAAAGGCTATAAAGTCGCAAAGTCGAATGAAATTACTGCTAGCAATATGCGAGCCGTTTGGAAGCACATTCTTCCACATTGTGCAAATGATTTTAGAGACTTATTCAAATCAAATGGATATTGTATCCAACATTATTTCTTAACCGAATAAGAAACTCAGAGATAGAAATTCTAAGCGTTTCATGCCGAATATAGAAAACTATATATATATAAAAGTTCAGCGAGTCCAAGCTTAAGCCAACACCTGGTATGATTGAATCCTATGAGTGAAGCCTATTTTGGCTCTTTATCGCAGGATTTTAGAGGCTTTTCAAATGAATCTAAGTTAATTAAATCTCATTCTGAGAAATTGAATGATTCCAACCTGATTAATTTAGGTGCACAGCGGGAAGATCTTGAAGAATATGAAGAAAATTTAATCACTGACAAGCCCAAAGTGATTTCACAGAAACAATTTGAAAATATTTTTCGCACAATCGGTTTTAAAGCAGCAATGCCTAACTGACATTGATGAAGAGAGCGCTAAAATTTGCAGAATTAGTAGAAGGGCAATAGAGCCATGCCGTGAGTTGTATGGAAAAAAAAAAAAACCAGAATACCCACCAAACTACGTTAGCTCAATTCTTTGTTAAGAAGTAGAATAATAAATTTACATTTGGAATATGTTTTATTGTCGTTTAGCTTCATGGTTTTCGTTTAACTAAACTCTGAGATGTAGCCTAATTCTTTTGTAAAAAAAAAACTAAGGCTCAAAAAAAGAAATTGGAGGAACGAATTTTACATTTTCCCATAATTTATTATATTCGATAATTGTGTTTTCAATTAATGCGCCCATTTTAAAGACCGCATTAGGCGCATTAATCGAGGGATTGCTGTATTTAGCATCGGATTGCATTGTGTATTAATGGTGGTAGTGTCGTTGTAATTGAAGGATCGTGTAGGGAAATGGTGAGCTTTTTATAGTGTGAAAAATTTGCCTTTCGACGATGAGTTGATTGACCCTATGGAGTTGCCACATAATAATAATAATAATAATAATAATAATAATAATAATAATAATAATAATAATAATAATAATAATAATAATAATAATAATAATAATAATAACAGAAATAGCATATTATACATTTTAATTAGACATATAGCTTCCCATTCTTCTGATAACTGGTGGCAGCATAAAATAGAGACAGTACTGGAAAACGAAACAGCAAAAATGCTCTGGGACTTCAGAATACAAATTGATCGGCATTTGGAACAAAATAGAACTGACATCACAACTACCGAAGATCGATAAGTTTGGGTTATTGATATCGCTGTACCCAGTAATAACAACATTAACAACAAAGAACAGGAAACATTTGCTAAATATCGATATCTCGCAATCGAAGTTGGCTGGCTGTGGCTTAAACACAACAAAGTCATCCCAATAGTTATCGGTGCCACTTCAAAGAAGCTATCCAACTATTTACAACAATTAAATATCAACGAAGTGATCCCATATGACCTATAAAAAAGAGTATTACTTAGAATAATCCGTATTTTACGACGATACCTGACGGACTATTCTTAGCTTCTTGCGTAGAATCTGAATTGTTCTGTATCACCAGTCAAAATGTTGTTTAAATGATATCTTGTTTTGACTGTGCATTAATTAAGTGAATAAATAAGTAAATAATAACAATTTATTTAGCATATTATAATTTTAATTAGACAATTAGAGGGTGTTCCAGGATGAGTCTTTTGACTGCATGGATACACCCATATAATAATAATAATGATTTTTTACTACATTCCTGTTCAGGAATTAGCAATCGTATAAAAGAAAATATAGCCAAAATTAATTTTAATGTTAACCTTATTGAGAATACCAAATTTCAAGGCTCATTAGGAAATTAATCGTCGCATTACTTCTGACAGTCCACATGCACCAACAAACATTTTCTTAAGAGTTTAGTGATAAGGACCTGTTCACTAAGATTACAGTAAACTTAAATGTGTGATTGTGTCTTCTAGGTTTCATGAGAGTCGTTTCTGAAAAATTATATTTTATTATCAGAATCGAGATCATCTCTGATTGTAATCATTTCCTGATTTTTTCAGACACAGAAGAACCTCCTTCCTTCCCCGTACACCACCGATTGCGATGATTACCTTGATTCTTGGAAAAGAGATCCAGGCAGTCCACTGTCGCAAGCGGTAAGATACTTTCTATACTGTTGCATATAAACTAATACTGGCATAGTGATAATGAATCCGGGGTGACTGCTGGAACTTAATTTTCCACTCTGTGATATGTAGGAGCAGTTTACCTAGCTAAGAAAAAAAAAAAAAAAAAAAAACGTTTATCAGGGATAATTCATTCAAGACATTTCGTCACTGCTGGTTGTCGCTTATCCGTGTGTGTGTGTGTGTGTGAAATAAAACTGAAAATAGTTTGAAAATATACACATACATCAACCATCTATACTTACTACATTCGTATTCAGTGCGTACACCCATCCACCCACCCACACATATACGTTTGGAATGAAAGATAGAGAGTGATGAAATAACGATGAAGACCTGTTGAAATTCTGGTTGTTATCAATAATAACAACCGATAGTATGTAGACTGGATCGTCTCCTTATGGGCGATATTTGTAATAGTGATCATTACTACCACTGATGAGTCCCCTGCCCAAATCTCTTTATTCTTACACATCCCGATGCCACCAAACGCAAGCAGATATGCTGACATTTATATTAAAATTTTGAAATAAATATATATTATTTATAAATCACCCAAAATTTAATGAATCTGAAATATTAGAAAAATATCCTTGGCAAGTGATGCTGCCAAGTTGCAGCATCACCTGCAGAGATTCCAAACTGACTATGAACTTCTTTCACTGAACTTATACTTCCACAGATTTGTAGCTTACGACAGCATACTTAATCACATTTCCGGCTGGCTGCAAGCCGCATCAAAATTCAAAATTCTCTACAACTAGACAGTATACACTAACATGATAAGATCCGGTGATGGAATGATGAAAAATCTCTTTCATTCAATAGTTCCAAACATCAATCTTTCGACAAAAGTGCTTAGTTCTTCTTACTTTATCTTTAAAAGCGCTCAGTTCGACAGCTATACTAGATCTCCAGCGTAATACGCAACACTGTCACAAACACAACAATGCCTCATCATTAGCACCATACCAACACAGGCATAATTTACCCCAAATAACAGCGTCCTTTTAAGTTTAATGCGTTGCTTTCATTTGTCTGTTTAGTAACTATACAAGTAAGAAATATGTTCCGCTTAAGAATACTCCTCTCGCATGCAACTGAAAAAAAAAAGCTTCTGCAAAAGGTCTTCGGATATCTACGAGAGAGTAGTTTGGATGAGATGATTATCTCGCGAAAGATATCTCACAGCCCTCTCTGATACATGGTCAATTTCTGTATTGTCTTTTCTACACATATTTCCACGGATATTCTCCAGAAGCACTGGGATCCAGCATACCCCCATTCCAGCTAAATCTAAAATCAAGATGAAGACGAATGGGAATTTTAAGTTGCGTGACTTGGCAGTGAACTGCTAAGTCACGCAACTTAAAATTCCCATTTGTCTTTATCCAGCTCCCTTGCGTGAAGCAATCTTTCTGGTTTCTCTTGTGGGAATGATAAAAAATATCTTTGCTAGTTCTTCCAGCTAGGTTTGAGCAGTAAGAGAAGTATGCCATTTGCAGCTTTAAGCAGTTAGGCTCCCAAGAAAGATAATCTCACGTTTGAGGAATAATTATTATGCACAAAATATCGCCTCTCTGACAAATAATGAGACAGGTCAAAATTACCTCGTGATTATATATCACGGAATAAAGCAAATTTCCTTGTACCTCTTTGTAAGAACAAAGTGGTACAAGAACTTTTGATCAATAGCATATCATGAAAAGATATGCTGTTCATGATAATACATCATCATGTAGTGTGATATTAATGCATTCTTCAGATGTTACAGCTGAAGAACGTATTTACATCTCTTTTATATCTCTTTTATTCTATATATATATATATATATATATATATATATATACTGTATATATTCTGTAATAGGTGAACCACAATGTAGACAATTGTGTGTGTGTGTGTGTGTGTGTGTGGCGTTTCTTTCCAACACTAACCCTACCAGGAGGTAATTTATTCCTACTTGCGCCATTGCATACAATGCATATATTATATGTAGCTTCCAAGTACTGATTAACATTTATATTTCCAATTTTCTATCAATATTCATATTTAGATTTGTATTTTTTCATCTATATGCATATAATCCGACCTCTACATCCATATTTATACTTTTATATATACATATTTTTACACTATATAATTCATACAATATCAGTAATTTATGTTAGCTTACAACAACTACAAATTTATCTTACTGGCAAATTCAATTAGGTCTCTGTAATACTTTTCGATAATTCTCTGTTTGACACTGGCCACTCGTCTCCAGAAGTCACGAGGTGTTGTATTATGGGCATCCGGATGGACTCCAGTAGCTAAGAGTCGCAAAATGTATGGTCAACGGTCTGTTGAAGATGTGTACTAGAAATTCATGATGGCGATTCCAGGATATGGAGTCTGTGTAAGTAGTGTCTTAGTTTTCCATGTTTCGTTAGTACCGCGGTTAAACCTGGAGAAAAGGTGTGTTTCTCAGCCGGAGACTGAGTCTGATATACTTGGCAAGGATCAACCATAAGAATTCTTTTTGTGGTTGATCCGTTTTCTGATATTTTTCATTCTTCTTCTCACAAGTTTAGGCTACTTTCTTTTGCAAGTGTTTTTATAGCAGATTTCGCGTACTTTTGGTAACTTGTTTCTAGCCTCTTCTTTAGCCTGCTGATCCGCTCTCTCGTTTCCTGCTATCCCTGTATGCGCGTTCACCCAACAGCATTTGATTTCTCATCCCGATAGGGGGAGATTCCAAATCAGATTTCTTGTCTGTTCCATTAATGCTATGTGGTTATACTGGACTTTTATGCCGTCTATCGTGATTCAACTATCATAAATCGTTGCTGTCTTTTGATGAGAGGTGTTGAGTTTTAATTCCTGGAGATATATATGTAAGTGAATGGACTATAGCAAGTTGTTCTGGTTGGTTGTTAAAACAGAGAGGATGCAGTCTGGAGCACATTTCTTGTATAATGGACTGTCTGTTAAATGCATTGAAAGAACAACCGACATTCCTGTGGTTTTGCTTCGGTCATGTATATATGGAATTCTTTCACTTCGAGAGCTTTCCTTCTCCTTAATAGTGTATTTTCTCTTCTCCTTTTTGAGATCTTTCCTTCTCCTTAATGGTCTCTTTGCTGGTTGAGGGCTGCTACTGTAGTGAAGCGTACTTTCGTAGCAATTTGGATGGATGTTGTAATTTCCATTAATGACTTCCAGAAATGACTTCATGCATAAGATAGAATTCTTGTATTTTCAGGCAGATCGGTGTTAAAGCTGCAATAACGCAAGCTGTTTCGAAGGATATTGTCATCTATTCTTTAATTATACGTATGGCTATAAGGCGATGAACATTGTTTAGCTATTGTCGGTTTTTCTTTGATTTTAGTGAATGTTTCCAGGCAGGTGCAGCATAAGATATTAATGGTATAGCTCCGGTATATATTGTTTTCAGCGCCTAATCCCCACTCAATCCCTGCTGACTTTGCGAGAGGGTTTACAATTTTGCAAGCTTTTTCGGCATCATACGAGTTGGGCTTGTTTAAGATATATTTTTAATCTATTGTTACTCCTAGGTATTCTAGCACACTGGCTATCTGAAGAACTTTCCTGTTTCGGAAGACCGTTATAGGTTGTTTTGATTTTTACGTGGAGACGTGGATCACTTTAGACTTGATGCTACTGAAGATAACTTTTCTCTCGCGTGCCCACTCTGCGCGGTTAAAGAATTCTTTGTCGGCCGTTTCTTCTAAAACAGTAAGCCGCCGCCTCTCCGATTTATTATCATGGCATAATCGGCGAAAGCTACGACCTTTGTTTCAAATGTGAAAGGAAGTCTTAATACCAAATCCTACTGGACGTTCCAGAAGCATGTCCCCTGATTGAGCCTTGCGGGCAGGGTCGTACACTTCTTTCATTACAGCTGTGGATTTTAATGTCATCGTTGCTCTTCTGTCTGAAAAATAATTTTTTTGTACGATACGAAGGTGGTCTGAAAAGTTCTCGGCTTAATAATGAAAAAAAGAGTTTATAATTTCAAAATTATTTTTTGTTTTCAAAATAATCTCCCTTAAGTCTAATACATTTTTTCCATCGATGCTCCAGAGCTATCATCGTCCCTGTAAATGGTTATCAGTAAGTACTGAAAAATACCCCTCTCAATCACCTCTGCATTCGAATCAAAATGCTATCCTGGGAAGAAGAGTTTTATTTTGGGGAAGAGATAGCAGTCAGAGGGAGCCAAATCTTGGGATTAGGGTGGATGTTTCAAGAATTCATATCGCAGATCCCTGAAAAGATTGAAAAGATTGCAATAATATTCTCCGGTTATTGTTTTATTGTTTTACTCTTTTCATGATAAACAAAATGCCTTTATTATCTCAAAACGCGAATGCCATATGCTTTCCTGCTGATGGAACCGAGTTTGTCTTCTCTGGAAATGAACAGACGGATTCTATGTACTGTTTTGATTGCTATACGGATTCTGGTGTGTAATGATGAATCCAAGTCTCATCCATAGTGATAAATCGAAGCACAAAATCAGTTTTATTCTTGTTAAAATGTTCCAAGCACTGTTCAGAGGTTTTCATGCGAGTGCGTTTTTGATCTACTTGAGCAATGGCGCACCCATTTTGCTCAAAGTTTTTTCATTTGCAATTCTTCATGCAAAATATATCTTTCACATTCTTTTGAAATGCCTAAAGTCTCAGCAATTTCACGCACTTCAGTCAGCTGTATAAAACAAACTACTTGATAGAATGACTTGCAATTTCACATAGATGCTTAGGACATATGTATCAACTTAGAAAAAAATAATCTTGCCGATAGTGATATCTATGGTCATGATCGAGGACTTTTCAGACCACCCTCGTAGAGTAAATTTTTTGGACATTTCAAATCTCTTAATTGATTGATTATGGATAGCCACCACGCACCATCGAAGGCCCCTTGTACATCATGTGAGATCAGTGTACGTGTATGTGTATGTTTTATATACGATTTAATAAGATGAGAACAGTTTCTGCAATTCTGAATAACTGCAACTATTCCCTTTTATTTTCAGATGTGTATTGAGCAGTGCAAAATAAAACTCTGGGAACAATTATCTTGTCTAAAATCTAAATATGAGGAATCACATAATAAACCAAGGGAAATATGCAATTCCACAGAAGGTAGGAAATAATTTTATATGAATTATTTATGCGTTTGTGTTCCGCAACCACTTAAACTGTCCAGCAGAACTCATGCAATTTACAGACAAAGGAATACTTATAGGAAATTTTGTTATCCTAGTTAAATCCCGAATGAAATGTTTTATGACAAATTAAATATTTCGTTTAAGATTTAACAATATGCCATTTATCACTGAACCATATCTGAATCTTCTACAACGATATCTTACTACTAATTTCATCACTTCATCTCTCATGATGCCTTTCGTAAGAAGGGCTGGAATTGTGTCAGGTCTGATATCCCATGATAAAGGGTTTTAGATCTGAATTCCTTTTGTATGATTTGCTTTAGATGAAGATTGCATTAACCTCACTTTATTCTTTATTTCTTGCTTCTACTGTTCTCCAAACTCTGATGACTTCAACGAATCTTTTTGACCTCTCTGTGAAAGGTGAACACATACAGTTTAATTGCGATAAAATGAGATACCTTTCCTTGGCTACATAAATCAAAGTTAAGACTGCCTTCCATTCACCAACTTTACAGACCTAAAGAAGCCCAATTGTTTGTAATCGGTAATGATTTAGCAAATTGTCCATCAACCTTCTAGAATTTCAGAACCCCCCCTCTTCATTCTTCCCAAAATCTGGACCTTTTTAACCAGCGCTCTCTCCAATCACACGATGCCACCTCTCCTTTTGCCAAATCTTCTCTCTACAGATCACCTTCTGTCTGATCCCTGATCATCTTTCTACAGATCATCCTTCTCTCTCATTTTAATACTTCTATTCTTTGTCACTGCAGTAGTTCCATTGGGATGATCTTGGAATTTAATCTCTAGTTTCCATTTAGGATCGATGTTCCCGCTCTTCTGATATTAGCATTGATAATTTAATAACAAAAATCATTTTATGGGATGAGTGCTTCTATTCCCTACATTGTTCAACACTCTCGACTGTTATCCAAACCCTGTTTCTTCAACAATTTTTCCAAAGCAGTTCTAAGTGATCAAAAATTCATCATAAGCCTAATGGGTCCACTCAGAACAAGTGAAACACAGATGGATATTGATTGTATTTATGTCGTTGCAGTACTGCCACACACACACACACACACACACACACACACACACACACACACGGTGTTATAGAATTGCTCTCCATTCCATTATAGTTTTATCGACTCCCTTTTGGCATATTTTATTTAATTACGTCAGCATCACGCTATAGTCCATGTTGTGTAGTCCACAACTAAGCAGACTTATGGAGGAAGGGATACTTTCCTGTAAGTTAGGTTCAAATATTGAGAATATCGAAATGATTGAATAACTCACATTCACGTAGGATGTTCACAAAAATAACGAGAACATCTGGTGTCTATATTTTCACATTTAATGCCCATGTGTAGTGAAGCCAGAACTACTTTTCTAAGTCATTCGCGGATCTTCGTCATTCGCATTTTCATTTAACTATTCATGTGCCTCAAAAAACAAGTTTGTACATATACATTAGACATACAATAAATACAGATTATAAATATACATATGTTGTAAATGTGCGTGACAGCACTCGTTGGGAAGCATTTTGAAGTTGTTGACTCATGTCAACATGAAAACAGAATAGGTTGATTTTATATTCAGATCTCATATCAAGATTTCTATTACTGAAAACGTGGCGACGCCATCTAGACAAAAGAAATCTAAATTATATAGATATCTGTTCGATCTGCGAAAGATCGAACAGATATCTATATAATTTTTTATATAGATATCTGTTCGGGATATTGGGATATAGATATCTGTTTCTAGTTTGGGAAGGAATCTTCACAAACTAATCAATACAGCCTTTTGTATCTTTATTTTATTACGTGTATATTTGCATTTTGCTTTTTTATCTGACAGAGGATTTCAAGCGACGTCCGCCTCATATTTTGCAACTGACGATTCAGGTTGCCCATAATAAGAGAACGTGCCTTCTTCATTAGACATGACAGCTGCGTGACTGAAAATTATTGATGTCGATCATCAAGCAAACTGCTCGACCACACAACGTGAGAACAATGAAGTCTTTCCGCGCGCGCGCGCGTGTGTGTGTGTGTTTGGAGAGAGAGAGAGAGTCTACGGGTTTCTTCTTAAAATTCTTCATAATGCTTTGGTGACGTTTTTTTCTGCCTCTGTGTCCAGGAGCCCCATCCATTGAGGAACAGCTGACACTACCATTCGTTTCTCGCCTGTTGAGAAATTTCGAAGTGAAGGATGCCTTAATTGCTAGCTGCGAAAACGAAGGGCAGTTTTCTCGCTTCAATTTAATTCGTTGTAATACGAAATGGACTTTATAAACATGCACTATACGTTTGATTGGCGAATTTATTTAAAAAGGCTAAAGTTTCCTCACTCCGTGTGATATCACCGCTCCTTTTCCTGAAGATCTAAGTTACACAGCACAGCTCTGTAACTTCGGGTCGCTAGTTTTTGGAAGTAGGCTTTGCCGATTGAGTAAAAAAATAAATAAAAATATAAAATAACGTAGAATAAGTTTAAAAAAATCCGTAATTCGCAGTAGAGTACTATAAATTTCCTGTCCTTTGCGGGTGGGATCATATTAAAAAAATTCAAATCCAAATCACAGCAGCAATGTTAGCTGTTGCTTTCGTGATCTAGATTTCAGCGAAGTTAACCAGCTTTTAAATGTTCGTATTTCCTTTCCGCTAGATGATCAGGTATTATAGTTGGCTTAAAGTCTTCATAATGGGGGAGGTCTGACCCTTCTCTCAACGATGAAGGACGCCTTGTGACTGCTGAATCTGCTCATCAAATTTACCAATGAAATCGTCAGAAACACAATTGAGAGGAAACCTTTCTTTATTTTCTTGTTTCCGTGAGACTTTGAAGAAGCCAAAGCATTGCTAAAGGTAGGACTTAAAAAGTCTCTACAGTAAAAATATTTTGTATGCTATGGCTGCAGTCCACAGTTAAGCTCATGGAAGCATCGCCATTGCTCTGCAAAGTTCAGTTTAACAGCCAAAGAAAATGCTGTATGATCCTTAACTGGGATGTTTAATTTTGGCATAAAGCATAGGAATGTAGTTTGATTTTGTGTAGAAATTAATCCAAAGAAATTAGTAAGGAGCATTCACACAGTTATAATTATTGGCGGTCGGAAATCCGTTTCCTCTTTGTTCTTGAGGTTATCACGGTTCCTCGATTACTGAGCCATTATCCGCACCTGTACTATATTCGTATTGAAATAACTTTGATACCGTCTCAAGGATATACGATTTAGACTGACAGAACATTTTGTGGTTTTTATTGAGACAGTTTTGTTGGACAGGACACTGACATTTATTACATATTCAAGAATATTTTGTATGCTACCAGGACTCAAAGAAAACTTGGAAAAACCAGCTAACAATCAAGCTAATATTTCGATGGTGCAAAAGGTTGTATCGGAGGATACAACCTTTTGCACCAACTTTTTGTCGCTTTTACGGAATGAAAATCCACGTTTCCGGGAAGAAATCGACTACTTAATACGGGACCAATTACATCACTTTCAGTTGAAAAGCCGTGATGACAATTCTTCACGTTGCAGAAGGATTCGAACTAGATCGTTCCAGATATTGGTGCTTGTGGATAATGATAACCACCAATGATGAAGGCCGTCAACATGAGTTAAACTGGACAACAACTTCAAACCTTCATATATGCCGTGACTAGGTGGAGCGACGCAGAGTCTAAGGAAATTGTTATCGACCCTCATCACATAAATAATAACCTCAGCTATAATCTACCGGACTCTTTCAGCTCTGCTATCCGATATTGGCACACGCGTGAAATCAGACGCACGCAGCTCCTTAACAATAGAACTTCAACACGGACTGCAGCTACAGTTCAAAGCTAACTGAATTTTATAATAGTCGTTTCATAGTGATACGATGTTTCTTATAGTGTTTACTTGCTTTCTATCTTCCCACGCCTGAAGAAGTCGGACAATCCGATGAAACATATTGTGTTTTGAATAAATTTAATTGTCATTCTAATCTCTGTTATAGTGAGCATATATAAATATGAACATATCCCAATACCGAGTTAATACTACAAATTTTTATATATATGAAAGAATGATCGTTAAATCGGCTAACATACATATTTTTATAAAGAACTGAATGACTAGAACCGAGATTTAAGTAAAAAGATTTTCATATAAAAACACGACTAGTTTCGGTTTGTAACAGCCATCAGGTGACATTATAAAAGAAAGAAAAAAGAAAAAACACTAAAACACTGAAGCTTAAATAAACTATGAACATCATAGAGAGTATCTATACATAATTGACACTAAATCGTTGTGGTTGTATTTAAAGGCTGTTCTTTCTTTATTTGTATTGCTGAGAAAATATCTGCTAGTAGCATCTCGTGAACGCCAGTACATGATTACAGCTGAATGACTATCTGGGAGGTTGTAGCTCAAGTTATTATTTAGATGAACAGGATTGAAGATGATTTCTCTAGATTCCACAATTTTTTTCTCTAGTTCTTCATTGCAACAGAAGATGTTAGTAGACTCTTCCCAGCAGACTTTGTGACTTTGGTTATCATCATTAGGATTAGCCGAGAAAAGGATATGACTTGATAATGCACTGGCTCGCTGTCTCTTGAAAGTAATGTCCCTCATGTGTTCTTCCATACGCAATTCGACAGATTTGTCTGTCTGCCCAAAATAAGGAACACCACAATCACACAATATTTTATATACACCAGGGTATTTGAGATGATGATGACAAGGTTTTGGGTGGCTTATTAAGAAACGGATTTTTGAAAGTGGAGTGAACAAAGTTTTGATATTATATTTTCTTAGAACGTTTGCTAATTTATGTGAAACTGTACTTATGTAAGGAATAGATATATTTCCTTTGAATCCATTTGTTTCTTCTGAGTGATGTCTAGGAGGATTAAGAAGGAATTTTTCAATGATTCTCTTGGAATATCCATTAACTTCGAAAGAAGTTTTCAGATGGTTTATTTCTGTAATCATTTCATTTGGGTCATCCAGAAGAGAACGGGCTCTATGTCACAAGGTGGAAATTATTCCAAGCTTATGAGGAGGGAAGTGATGGGATTGAGTGTGCAGATATCTGTTGGTATGTGTGGGCTTTCTATATATATCGATATTTTGACTTTACCAGAAGAGCGGGTCAGTTTTACATCAAGAAAAAAGGCAAGGAATTATCCGTTTCAAGCTCGGCAGTAAACTTAATACTTTGATGTCGGCTATTGAGATGTTCGAGGAAAACCATAAGGGATTCATGTCCATGGCTCCAAACAATGAAAACATCATCCACATAACGTTTCCAAACTTTACGTGTTAAAATAAAGGAAGAGATAGCCTTGGTTTCACAATCTTCTAAGTAAATATATGCTAGTACAGGGGATAAAGGATTACCCATTGCTAGTCCATGATTTTTTTTTATATATTATCTGGAAATCTGAAGTAACCGGACTTGAAGCAATGAGAAAGCAAGGCTAACATTTTTAGGAACTATAAAAAACCACACATCAATATTGACAAAGTCGTTATCAACAAATCTTCTTATATACTTTCAGATGTAGAAAAAAGCATCCTTAGTAAAGGGTTTAAACTTTATTCCTTCCCCAAAATTAATACCAAAGAGACATTACTTACAAAAATATAAAAAGCTACTTCTTTTCTCCCTCTACAAGATACAAAACTTCTACCTATTGAATCAATCTTTATTATTAATAACGCAAAATTCCTGCAGATAACATTACTTCAAGAGAACGCAAAGTTATTAAAAGTTTAAAAAACAACAGAAATATAATCATCCTTCCTGCGGATGAAGGCAATGGAACAGTCATCCTCAACTCTGAAGATTACCAAAATAAAATGCTTGAATTACAACATAATGATACCTATTCAATACTCGAGAGAGATCCAACTCGAACAATTCAAAATCGTACAAACAACTTATTAAAAACAACCACTGAATTATCCCGAAACGTTCGCTTATCGCTACGCTCTCTCCATCCGTAAATTCCTCACATATATGATGTTCCTAAATATCATAAAGAGAACACCCCATTATGCCCAATTGTAGAAGGTATCAATTTTCAAACGTACAACCTTTCAAAGTATTCTTGCCAAATATCTAAAACATTTTTCAGGCAAGTCGCCATCCTTTAACGAGGACACTACAGAATTTGTTACATACATCAAGGATATTACAGTTAATGAAGATGACATCATGGCTAGCTTGGACATAAGTTCTTTCTACAGATGAAGAAATGTCCCAACAGATGAAGTCCTAACATTATTAAATTTCAAGATACTATATACAAGCAAAATCATGGGCTGGATATGGGTAATCCTTTATTCCCTGACCTCGCAAATATTTACTTAGAGGATTTTGAAACCAAGGCTATTTCTTCCTTTATTTTAACACCTAAAGTTTGGAAACGTTATGTGGATGATGTCTTCATTATTTGTAGTGGACATGAATCCCTTCTGTTTTTCCTTGAACATCTCAATAGCCGACATCAAAGTATTACGTTTACTGCCGATCTTGAAACGGATAATTCCTTGCCTTTTTTTTAGTCAAACTGACACTCGCTCTTCTGGTAAACTCAAAATATCGATATATAGAAAGCCCATACATACCAACAGATATCTGCACAGTCAGCTCCATCACTTCCCTCCTCATAAGCTTGGTATAATTTCCACCTTGGTATATAGAGCCCGTTCTCTTCTGGATGACCCAAATGAAATGCTTACAGAAATAAACCATCTGAAAACTTCTTTCGAAGTTAATGGATACTCCAAGAGAATCATTGAAATTTTCCATCTTAATCCTCCTAGACATCACTCAGAAGAAACAAATGGATTCAAAGGCAATATATCTATTCCTTACATAAGTACTGTTTCACATAAATTAGCAAACGTTCTAAGAAAATCCAATATCAGGACATTGTTCACTCCACTTCCAAAGATCCGTTTCTTAATAACCCACCCAAAACCTTGTCATAATCATCATCTTAAATACCCTGGTGTATATAAAATGTTGTGTGATTTTGATATTCCTTATGTTGGGCAGACAGACAAATCTGTCGAATGGAGTATGGATGAACACATGAGGGACATTACTTTCAAGAGACAGCGAGCCAGTGAATTATCAACTCATATCCTTTTCTCGGCTAATCCTAATGATGAAAACCAAAGTCGCAAAGTCTGCTGGGAAAAATCTACTAACATCTTCCGTTGCAATGATGAACTAGAGAGAAAAATCGTTGAATCTAGAGAAATCATCTTCAATCCTGTTCATCTAAATAATAACTTGAGCTACAACCTCCAGATAAGCCATTCAGCTGTAATCATGTACTGTCGTTCACGAGATGCTACTAGCACGTATTTTTCCAACAATACAAATAAAGAAAGAACAGCCTTTAAATACAACCACAACGATTTTGTGTTAATTATGTATAGATACTCTCTATGATGTTCATAGTTTATTTAAGCTTCAGTGTTTTAGTGTTTTTTCTTTTTTCTTTCTTTTATAATGTCACCTGATGAAGGCTGTTACAAACCGAAACTAGTAGTGTTTTTATATTAAACCCTTTTTACTTAAATCTCGGTTGTAGTCATTCAAATGTTTATAAAAATATATATATATATATGTACGTATAGTATTATATATATATATATATATATATATATATGACACTCGGTACCAGTTCTTTGGTTTCTGTTTTGTGTGCTATTTGCAAGAAACACGTTTCTTGGTTCGATTTGTGTTATAGACATTCAAGAAAGTCTTCCCTATGTTCTTTTTATCCTAATATTTTAACTGTCTGAGTACCAGGTACGAGGTCCCCGGTATTCAAATACTGGAGACCTCGTGGACTTCTGTATTTAAATAACAATCCCAATTAAAGAAACTCCAATTGAGCTAACAAGGAGGAATCTCGAATCACATAGAAGAGAAGAGATACTACCAAATTACAGTTTAGTAAAAAGGCGTTTTGATGCCATACATGATCAAATGTCTTGAGTCTCACGGTATGCTTTCGTTATCTGCATCTGCAGTTTCGCGAGGTGTTTGCTAAGCGCGTTGCTGTGTACTGAGAATGGAGGATTCTCATATTGGTGATAATGAAGTAAATATTAACTTTCCAAGTTGCGAAGCAGTCTGGCATTGCCCTTTTATAGTATTTTTGAAAGTATTCAAATCAGAGGATTAAAATGATGGTTTGATGTAAGCCTTTTTTCTCCGTTTCTCTGTACAAGCTGGATTAAATCTTGTTCCTAGCTAGTAGAGATAACGAGATGAGCATCATAATAAGATGATTCAAAAGGGGTTGTGAGTTTCAGAACAAACATTTTAGTACAACTATCGGTTAGCAGAGTTACTAATATCAAGCCTAGCAGGTACTTTTCTGATTTCAGATTTCAGAGCAGACATACTTTGGATAATGTGTGAAATAGAGGAAGAAGATCTACTTTAGTTGTCTTTAAAATAATGGAAGATGAACCCGCTATTCTCTGTCCCATATTTAAGAGGTGTCGCTATTGCAGCCTCAAGATTTAAGAGAAAGAAGCCATGTAAGTACAGAGGTAGAGTTTTCGCAGTTATTCCGAGATGCGATGTAACCTGGTTCAAGGGCTGAAATTTCTAATCAGAACCATATGCTGAATTTTTAAGTTGGCATAGTTAATAGAGAACGAAGGTTCAGATAAGGGCAGTGTTTTGAAGGGAATGGGGAATGAAATTCCTCATCTAAGTAAAAACGCTGTCTGTTATCGGATCAGATTATATGCTAGGCTCACAAGATTGGAAGCAAAATCAGACCATAAAAAATGATTCCGATAGTGATCCCAGTTGGCATCGATGTAATGCCACAAGATATGAGGATGAAAATTACTCGTAGACGATATGTAGAAAAGGAAACGTGCGCAAAATTATGCTTAGATTTCCCAAGTGGAGAGAAAACATTACAGTACATTGATAAGGAGAGTTGTTGAAAGGTGTCCAGAATGTTGGTTGTTTCGAAAAGGTCTAAGGCTTTTTCTCCAGGTTAGTATGTGAAGTTGCAGGAATGAAGGTAGGGAATTGTGAACGCTGAAAGTACCGAGAAATATTTTCTTGCTTTTGTGGTAATTAGGATGAATGTTGTGTCAATGACTTTCGACATTCAGCGATCAGTAACCAGAGAGGTCGGTGAACTCTTCGGAATTAGGAGAATGAAGAAATCAGCAAAACGAAGGCATAAAAGGCAGGTAAGGAAATATGGAGCCAAACTTGATCACATAAATGAGAATTCAGCTCCAATAACCTTTATCAGGAGTGACAAATATTCAATTTCTGGTCTTCTTACGAAAGGCTAAGGGAAGGTATTTTCTCAGAGGATGCTAGTTCTGATTGATTGATTGACGAATAACCTGTTGAGTCTGAGTGTTCAGTAGGCGGTGCTGTAGACAGTCTATACTCCAATTTAGACCTCGAATTTTATCGAAGTCAATTTGATCTACTTTTTTTAAAAAAAATATATCGAAGGGATATGTCGATAGATATAATGCACGTTAAGCGCATTAAAGTGGTGAATTGTTCTGGCGTTTGTACTTTAGAGTTATATAGACTTTATATATTACTTACTACCGTTTTGTAAGTAATATATTCTGATTTTATCGAAACAATTGTGATGCAGCCTGAGCATAAGAATTTATATTACTTCCAAAGGTGAAATAACGATTTTTTAAATAGATATTGTCTTGACAAGTCGTGTCGCAGTAATATGTTTAATACATAAAAACTGATGTTTTTATTGTCCTGTGAAAATTCCTTGCCGTGTTAAAGTGAACAGCATGAGTCACACAGGCTATTTCAGCATTACCAATAGTTTATCTCGCAAATTGTTCTATTTATGTGATTTTCAGAGAGCGGACTTTGCATCCTGTAACTTGGCCGTGAATCCTGCAAGGAATGACGTGGTGAATTTCAATTTCCGTTTATATACGAAGGTATTACCTTCATAACAGCCGCTCCGATAGAAGTTTCGCGCACATTCGAAGTGGTCAACCCATTTTGTGAAAATGTAAGAAGTCCTCAATATTATCAAAAAATAAAAAATAAATAAAAAAAAAACTCTCATTCCTGATGAATATATACACAATCGCGCCTGCTCTGTTTAGATTATTGATGAATAGTTGTTGCACTTAAATGTAGCATTAATTCTCGTTATCTGTTACCTTATTTCAGCTGTGGCTGACCATCGCCTTATCTGTGCCGGTGACTGGTTTACTCCAGTACATCTTTGTCCATCTTGAGACCCACTTGTGCTCCCACTCCCAAGGTTGACCTTCGGAAGAACTTTGTGGACTGTTTTTGAAGCAGTTGTTGGAAGAAAATGTGATTCTGTGTAACTGATGCCGAACTATTGCTGCTTATAAAACGTAGTTCGAGTTGTTTGAAAGGTTTTACTGAATTCGTTGTCCATTCATATGTTAGTTTCATTAATCTTCACATTATAAGAGTTCTTCTGTTAAGAACTTATAAAATATTTTAAAACCTTTTCCTTAGTAATTTTCTTTAGTTACATCCATCACGGATGTATTTAAAGGACAATGGATAGCAAAGTACTTTTCTTTTATGTTAGTAACACAATGCACGTTGCATTTTTCGACTGAATTTATATTCTAAGGGCATTTCTAAATATGTATTAAAACTGTTAGAAAATTAATATTTATTTCGAATGAAAAGTCCTGGCAATCCTATTAGATGTGACATCCAAGTTGTTGCCATCAAATGCAGAATTGGATACTCTGCGCTCTTCCGGGTGGAATTTTTTAGAATAACGTGGCGGCAAATATGACCAAAAAGCACAGTTTGTTTGTCAACCGTGTGTGCTAATAGGCAAATTTGCTTGATAGAGGAAGAAGAGATGAAGAAAAGATTTAAACAGCAAAACCAATTCCATCTCATTGCACACGTTTTCCTCAGCAGATTTTGCATCCTATTCCAACCAAAGGTAAACATCTGGTGGTTTGGAAACCTCTCTATGAACACTAGAAACTTTCGTTAATTAACCAACAGATCTAGTGAATAATATCAGGTCAATATCGTAATGAATAAGGCTTCCTATAATTTTCCTGCAAATTTGGTTTTACTGCTCTAAACAGCTAGGTATGTATGGAGAGAGAGAGAGAGAAAGCTAGGTTTGCATAAACAGTAGATGACCTGTCTCGATAATTTTGAAATGATAATATGAGTATCAGAGGCAAAGATGCTAAACAGATATTTACATTATGATGAGAAGTCGCAAGGAATATAGTTCATATGAAGAAATATGAAGGTTATGCTAAGCGAGGGAGAGTTTCTTAGTCTGGCTTCATTTCAACGAATGGTGGATGCCGTCGCCAGAATAAAGCAAAATAATGCCTTGCGACTGGCTTCTATTCTGTAGGACCTTTCATGTCATCAGTATTAAGGTAGTGGAATCAACTTCGTACTTCGTGGCATAGACCATTTTCGTGTGTAACTGATATAATGTTAATCTGCCGCAAATTTTAAAATTTAATTTATCATAAAATACTAATTTGGTCTTTTTGATAATGTTACGAAACCCAGATAATTATATCGAGAAAAATATTTAAAACCGAAAATATTAGATACAACTGATGTACGAATCAGACAAAAAAAGGCCTTTCACATAAAATAGGTCTCTGCATGTTTATGAATGCTGTGAATTAATTATTAGGAATATTCTCCTTGTGGAAGCAGTTATACGTTCACCCAAAGAATAGACCTATGCGACTTGATTTAAACTAAGAAAGAAGAAAAGAAATTTTTCTAGTCAATGTTTCAGCTGTTTCAGGAATACGCATTGAGTAGAATGTATCTCTAGAAACCTGGGGTTTTAACCCTAAAACCCAGAGAAATCAGCTGCATAACTAACACTATTTGAGACAGGTATAGTAGTCACTGTTCAGAACACAGATGTTGAATTTTGGCTACCATTTTCTAG
Organism: Typopeltis vanoorti; assembly: GCF_054136105.1. Taxonomy (NCBI): domain Eukaryota; kingdom Metazoa; phylum Arthropoda; class Arachnida; order Uropygi; family Thelyphonidae; genus Typopeltis; species Typopeltis vanoorti. The sequence goes on from NC_143569.1 coordinate 105,174,616, forward strand.
CATCCTTTTGAGATATGATCTTCTTTCTCCTCAAAACATTTCCATTGATCAAGTAGGTTTTGTTCTGCTTTGAAGAGTGGTACTAATATACAAAGCAGCTGCGATGTTTCCTTTGGATGCAAATGGAACAGTAATAAAAAAGTAAAAGAAATGTGTATTAGATAGATTTTATTGGAGCACAAATTGTGTAAAACGTTATTAAATATACCGAAATCATGGTATATTTATTTCAGTTTAGTGAAGTTTCATAAACTGACTCAGCGTGTTACGAAATCTGAGCAGAGCTAGCAAGTACATTAGAATTTTATTACACACTAAACTAGGAAGTAAATGGGAACTCACATCTGTGACGCTTTTCTGCATTGAAGCATGCTTCATAGCTCATACTTCATACAGATCATAGCTCATTATAGAAAGGAAACTTCGCAGAAATATCTAAGGATGTTCATGAAATGTTTGTGGATGGAATATCAGATTTTCACTGCACTGTCATCAAGAACTCAGGCCTGGTATATGAAGTGCTGGAAAGTTCTCCTGTGTAGATATCAAAATGAATAATTCTATTATAATTTATATATCTGATCAAAAAAGGTCTTTATATGTTCTGTTTGAATCGAGTCTCCGACCGTAATAACATTTTGCAGGTTTTAATACGGCGGTTAAAAGAATAAATTGATCATTGCCAATTAAAGACCTATTTTTTCTCAAAGAAACCCAGAGTTTTCCCTGATCTATAGCCAACGGATTGCGACAGTTGAGTACCGAAGTCTTTGTATGGGTAAAACCATCATTCAATTGTCGCCTCAGTTATCTGTGAAACGACGAAATAAAGAAAATAAGAACCAATCTGTGTTCAAAATGTGTCATTTTGGATACAGATTGGATACCTTTTTTATTAGAAACACACGAGCGGCCTCAAGTATGTAACAAATCAAGACGGTGTGTGAGCAACGGTCGAGAGTAAAGTAATCTGCTAAAATCATCTGATGAGGTGGAAGATGTATGATTTAGAGAACCAGCATGTTCCCACCTTGACGAGAGGGAAACTGAAATGCTATGAGATAGCGGCTAAACGGGTACTGTGAGCGAGGTATCGCCAACTCGCCGAGGGCCCGCTTTTGAACTGCATGAGGGATTTTAGAGTGGTTTAGGTAAAACTGTTTCAAATCTGAACGAAATATTGCAAGACCCATTAGATTTCGGGATTGTAAAGAGTCAGTAGGGTTTACCTTTTATCACGACGAATGAAAAGCAAACCCTTGAGTAAGAAATGGTAGAATTTGTTGGAAGCCATAACACTGAAGTGAGTCTTCATTGGAGAAGCTAAATGTAAGAGAGAGAGAGAGAGAGAGAGAGAGAGAGAGATGGTTGATCTTAACTATTATGCTGAACATGTTTATCGTGTATCGGTTCTGTGAGTAAATTAAAGATCAAATTCAACTCTGATTTAATGTCAGTGAAAGAAGGTTGTTTAAGTATATGAAGAACGGGGAAATGAGATAATGAGTAGAAATAGTGTAGAAATCTAATTACAAATGCAGAGAAGACAGATAATAAGAAGGCAGTTGCAAATAGCGTAATTCTGCATGACTAATAATTTATTTCGACTGGTTTCTTTTAAATCTGTCATCTCTCAGGACACCAGTATTTCGACATCTTGTATACCTTCAAATGCACGTTTAATTGTACGAGATCACCAATAACTTGAAATAACTGTGGGGATGATTTAATACTGGAATAGTTCACCTATTTTGCTAACATTATCCTTATTATTACGTTTATCCACTTCAACCAAACTGTTGTTTGGTTAAAGTGGATAAACATTTGAATACAACTCAGAAATCTGTAATTTAATGTAATTTAACTAAAAAAATAGATTTCTTCTATACAGTTAATTTAATGTGTAGTTTTTATTCTCTCTCCTAGTGTAGTCCACCTGCTATTTATTCACTACATCGTACATATTTTCCTCAGTGTTTAGAGTTCAGGGGGCAGTGTTTAGAACAACAGAAGTAATAGTTCATGTAAGCAAATGATTTTAATTTTTTAATGCAGATGTTTCTCCTTCTGTTTTGAAAAGGAGTCCATCCCGGCTCCTAGTCCTGTCGTGGGTTCTTTGTGTTTGCATTATTTCTTACAGGTATAGCGGAAATCTTCTGTCCTTTCTCATCACTCGGCAAACAGAGAAACCCATCGAAACCGTAGAGGAGCTAGCAAATGCAGTCACCAGAAAGTAAATAAAAGCTGTGATGACAGATGAACTGGCGATTATTCGTTCAATTCAGGTATGCTTATGTATTATAAGATGTTTCACTTCTTCATCTGAAAAAGAAATGTCTGGAAATCACATTGGCTTATACTGTTTTGAATACTAACTAACATAAATTCTCTCCAACAAACTTTTCCAATTATAGATTTTCCACTGTTTGTGATTGTTATTGTTCAGGTTTCCACAATGTGACTCTGTTTATGAGCAGAGTACGCAACGTACATTGAGTGCGGTTTTCTACATATTATTTTAAGGAATTGAAAACTGAAATTTCAGGGATAGATTTTCTCCTGCTCTCCCATGAGCAGATTCCTCATGTTCAGCACAGAAATCGTTCAGATCCAAATCGTCAATGATACACATCGTGACACATTCCGTACTGTTGGAAACAAGGATTTTACACTAGCATTTCCATCTGGAAAAAACTATTGCTATAGATTTCCTTGCTTGATTATCATCTCAGGTGGTTTTGTTTTGATTCCTCTGATATAGAATGAACGCAGTACGAAGATCTGTGTATTGCGCATAGAACACTTCTTCCCCAGACAGGAGTGAAATGGTGTTGCTTGGTTTCATATCATTTTATTCTGAAGGGAAGCAGCAGCTTCACTAGCGATGCCACATGAATTAAGTTATCAGAATCTAAGAAACCTGAAACCATAATAGTTCTTGAGAATACTGAATATCAACAATATCTTATTTACACATGTTAAACAGTCCTTGGTTCTGTCAAGAAGGGGACGTTTCTTTAAGGAATACTCGGTCATCAATGACTCAGTTCTCTATTTTAATTTAAAAAATAAAAATGAAATTAAAAAAAAATATATATATATATAAACAATTCATTTGATGCTCAAATTTATTCGTTATTTCTTCCGGTTGTCATTCGTTGTTCCTTATACTATAATGCCAACACGAGCGTATCATTAATTAATATTCGTTTCTTACTACTAATGTTAATACCTTAGTATTAATATTAGTTTTCAAAATAAATAAAGGAGTACACCAACAAGTTACTACTTCACCCAGATTATCCAATCTAATTCACTGAGGGCATTTTCAATTTCTGCTCTGAATAATCTGGGTGAAGTAGTAACTTGTTGGTGTACTCTTTTATTTATTTTGAATGGTCCGCTCTGTTCACTTATAAGGATACTAGCAGTTCCTTTTTCGCATATTTTATGTTAACTGCAAATACCTTTTAGTACTTGTTTCTTCAATTCTATTAGGATTTGTTGAGTTTCACCTGAATTGAAATTTTAATTCAATATCTGTAGATGGTAGATTGTGCTAAACCCCTTTCTGAATCCAGTGTTTCCATTAGACCGATCTTTTTCTAATAATTTAGTTTATAAACCTCTTGGTTCTTTTTCTTCCTTTCTTCTGGATTTCATGTAATACAATTTTCAACAGTACTTGTGGTGTTACACAATTCTGAAAAATACTTTTTAGCCCGCCCTTTCTAATAGATTTTTGTCTTCGATCTCTCCTCCAATTTCATCTTCTAATATTTTTATGTGTTTTCGTAACGTGAGATTTTGAAGTAATTTCATATTTTCATATTTAGCATTTTTTCCGATTGTTTCATTTCTTTCTCTAAGTTGTAATACATTTCTCTTACCTTCACAAACGTTACCTTCTCATTCTTCTCTTTTCTCTTTCAGGTTATTTTTTAACTTTTATTTATTATTATTTTTCTCATTGTTGTGTGCTTTCTATAAAGATTTGATTAATACAATTTGGCTTGTATAAAATTGCTACATCACCATCCGTTGCAATATAAAGCTCTACACGGTGCTGAAGTTTTGAATTTAGTTTCCCCCATGACACCAATGTATTCCTGCAAGGTTTGACAGCATTTGTATCACTGATCACCACAAGGGCAGTAAACAGGGATACTGTAATTTTGATCGTGCGCTATATCCACTTGTGGATTTCCATTTTCATTTATGTTATTTCGTTTGTATAATTTTTTAACAATTCGACTTTTTTTTTTGAATAATTTTATGTCTACTACAGCAAAATTATTTATTTTTACATATTTCATTTTATCCTGTGAATTTCATCGATTATTTCCTCTCAAATTGTTCTGTGATCTCTTCGCATGGCAATTTGATTCATGACTTTAAGTATCTTTACATGAGACGATAAAAGATAATCCACTTCACTTTCTGTTTGTCCATTCGGACTAATCCCTGTCCAATTACGGTTTCGCGTTGTCGTGTAAAATGTGTTCATAGTATTCAACGGTTCCTGATCATGAAGTTAGGAATTATATTTTCCTCTTTTAGTTCGTTCTCATCTATTTATTTCGATACACTTTGAAGTCCATTTATTTTTCCCAGTCGTTCATTAATGTCTCCAAACTATAGTGTATTCTGTAGGATCTTTAGATATTGTATTGGACACTGTGTCATAGAATACGGAAACATCTTTTTTTGTATTAATTTAATCGGTTTCTTTATGTTAGCACTCTGCTACATGCCGTCCGATGTGATATATCTGGATATGTTTTAACCCTGCTTGCTACGTTTTTCTTCATAACGAGTCATATTCCTCTCTGCTTGATATCATCTATTGCTTTCCAGTAAAGTAGTTTCCTTACTTTAGTGTTATGCATTCTTCTGTTTTTTTTTTCACTTCACTTAGTCCCGTTACATCTCCTTTCATTTCTCTTATTTCATGTTCCATACTTCTACCTTTCCTAATCTGTTCATGTCATTACGTTCTAAGCAGAAATAACGAAATTAGTTAACAAATTCCAATATAACAACTCTTTAACCTTTCGTGTATTTTTAGCAATGCATTGCGACTGCACATATTGTTTCATACGTCGAATGTAACAGGATACACAACATTACGTTTATATTTTCATGCAGAATGAAAGATTTTAATGAAACTGTTATTGCGGTTGTTGTTGTTTTTCCAGAATGCCAATATTGGTAACCTGAAGATCATTGCAGAATCATTTAAAGACAACGATTCGTCGACAATCCACGTAAAAGGCCTCAAAGAAGGACTGGAACAAGTACTGATAGAAAGATCATTTTTCATTGCAGAAAGATCTAACTTACAGCTGAAAGCCACCAGACTGGGAAGGAAGAATTTCTTTATATCCCCAGCCAGCTTCTCTTTAGGTCTTGGTGCACCCATAATCCAAAAGAGAAATCCCTGCCGGGAAATATTTGATATTGCGTAAGTGATTCTGTTGTATATCTCTCCTTTTCTTGCTGTACGTTTGTAATTCGTAGATATGAAAACAGCGCAACATTGCTGTCAATTTTCAGACTGATGGTTCTCGAAGTGGAGTCGGGACTCATTCTTAATGTTGGATTGCATAGACTAAAGGTTTCCTCTGATTATGACCAGAAAAACGTTTCAATGCGTACAATGTAGCATTCTAAGATCAGAAACATCTAAGCCAACAAACACAAAAATTGCTTCTTGATATACTTCCATAACTGCTATGCACATGTTTTTAGAGATCAGGTCTTTTAATACGTTCATTAGTAAAGTTATGCGTATTTAAGCTACAAAGGGTTCATTTAGGTTATAATAAGTTGCAGAAAATTTGAAATATTATCAGATTATCGGAACAAAACAAATCAAACTTACTCTTTCGTTATCTGCTTTGATTTCAAGCTACTTATTCGTGTTATTTTCTTTCTTGTAGGCTCATGAAAATAGTAGAGGGTAGAATGATAAAACACTGGGCCAAGATCAAGCTAAATATCCGCAGTCTTTTGAAAAAACAGTCGGAAACGCAAACTAGAGGGAAGGACTGTCATCGAAGATCTTCAAGGCGCTGTTTTTCTGCTGTGCTTTGGTTTGACATTGGCCTTTTTTGTCCTGGTTGTGGAATGTTTGTTGTGGAAGATCCAGACAAGGATTAAACGTAAACGGCACATTCTTAGTGGAATAAAAAGACGTGCTTAGTGCATGCATTCACATCCTTCCCTTCTCACTCTAAATATAGTATTTTAATGTTGTGCAAATAATAATAATATTTCTTTAATGGATATAAAAACACCTAACAGTCGTTACATTTTAAACGCAGACGGAGCGTTTATTTAAGTAAAAAAGTTTATTAATGAAATTAATGAAATAAAGAGCCAAAAGGCTTCACTTCGGCGATGTGAAACTTATTTAAATTAAAGGGTATTTAATCCCACATTATTTCAAAACCGAATAAGAAACATAGTTTCATGCTGAATATAACAAGCGACAAAAGTTCGGCGAGTCCAAGCGTAAGCAAACACCTGGGTAGTATAATACCGGGAAACTCGTAGTAAAGGTGGATAAAGTTTGGATCACTATTCTTAGTATTAACCCTAATGTAAAACTCAACCCCTAGGAGATGTATGTTGTTTTACATTAAAGACCAGATCGGTTTCAACCTTTTTTGAGGTCTCAACAGTGAGTAGGTAGGCCAATAAATACCAAAATCGTAGCTTCAATATTTTACCGTACGAGTTGATCCTAGCTTTATCCACCTTTACTACGATTTGCACAGTATTGTACTACTCAGGTGTTTGCTTACGCTTGGATTCTCCGATCTTTTGTAGCTTGCTATATTCGGCATGAAATTCTTTAATTTCTATTTTAGAGTTTCTTATTCGGCTTTGAAATAATATGGGATTAAATATCCCCTTAATTTAAATAATTTTTGCATCGCAGAAGTGAAGCCTTTTGGCTCTTTATTTCATTAATTTATTTGTGCACCTCTTTAACAACTCGTACTGTAAGATATTAAAGCTATTATCACTGCAATCTTGGTATTTATTGGTCTACCTACTCACCGATGAGACTCCAATGAGGGTTGAAACCGGTGCGGGGAGGATCTGGCTCTGAGAGGCTCCGCTTGGAGATAGGTTTTTGCATGTCTCTGGGTGGGGCAACTGCTGAGATTACGGCTCTGCTTGCTGGTGGGGTGAGCCTGCCACTGGGTAGAGCCAATGCTAAGAAGTTCTTCTCGGTGACGGGGTGAGCCTGTCACTGAGTGGAACAACGCTGAGTTGGGCAATTTTTCGGGATCGTCTTATTTTTAGAGCCCGCTTCACCTATACATAGGTTGAAACCGGTCTGGGTAGTGCCAACATACATACACCTCGTAGTTTTACATTAGGGTTTATACTAGGAATAGTGATCCTAGCTTTATCCACCTTTACTACGAGTTACCCAGGTGTTTGCTTCCTCTTGGACTCGCCGAACGTTTGTAGCTTGCTATATTTGGCATTAAACTCTTTTATTTCTATCTTAGAGTTTCTTATTCGGCTTTGAAATAATGTTGGATTAAATATCCCCTTAATTTAAATAAATAAAGAAGTTTATAATAATATTATTAATAAAAGTTCCCTAATTTCTTTGTATCGTAAGTGTGCACAGAGATTTCAATGGCCAGAAGAATTTCGTTTACCTTAAATTGTATGAGTTTGTATTGAAGATACATCTACTGAATTTAAGACAAATTAGTGCCATGCTGTTTGTAAGAATCATTTTTATTTTATAATATTTGTTTATTGTCCTCTATCTAAAATTACTCCAAAGTTGTTTAAGAGGATAATTATAGTGTTAAAAGGGAAACCAATAAAAGCGTTTCGTTGATATTCATCAAATAGAAAAAATATTACAGTGTTATTCATTAAAAAATCGACATGCATTTAGATTATTCCCTCGTGTAGTGTTTAAAAGTAACATAATAATGCATTAAGTACTGGAAACAACTCGCTGTGGAACAATTGGTTGTTTTATGCATCCTTGGAATATTTCACTTTGTAGATATCCAGAAGCCACACTACAGAGCTGGCTTAGAATGCATTCTTTAATTTCCGCAGGTGACTTGAAATGAGCATCATCAACTTCTTGCTTGTTTCCCATGTGCACCCCAGGCTTCTTTTTCACAGGAAACCTCTCATTTCATTACTTATCGTTTCGTTTCTCCTTTGTGTTTCGCATTTCCTAGATCTCTAGTCAACATGAGATTTCTCTTCTAAGGCTTATTTATAACACTGGCGTTTGTGAATAGAATCGCCAGTGTTATAAACGTCAGTATTTATAACACTGGCGTTTCTAATCACAAACATGTAAAACCCAAAACATTCAACATGGAATTGCGTTTTACAATGGGAATGATTACGTCTTGGTTAGTTAAAAATTTATTAATGAAAAAGTATTCAAAACTCAGAATACTGTTCTTCACATTTAGGAAGAGTGCACAAAAATCTTCATAAATTGATTACTATTTTTTCCAGACGAGGTTTTCAAAGATTAGGAAATGGAGGATTCCTTTATGAAAATTATAACCACAGAGCATAGAAATAGATGGAATCAAAATAGAAGGATAGAATTTTGAATCTACGTTTTATTTTGATTCCAGTTGATTCTGTGCTCTAGAATTATCATCCTCACAAATTCGAAAAGTAATAATATTAATTAATTCTTTTGTTCTAAAACTCTGACCAATCAGGCATCGAAATTATATCCGTTGTGTAACACTCTAATGTGTGGAAAGATGAAGTAAGATGATTTACACACCAATCTACATACATCAAGATTATTAACACAACTTAGCATAGATTTCCTCCAAATCAGTCTATAAAAAATGTATGTTTGTCGGCCGTATTCTTTGTTTTGCTATTCAGAAATAAATTCATCTCATCCTGCATTATACACATCGATTCTGGAAGAGAACTGTAGTAAAGAAGGATGACAGTTTAGGATATCCAAATATGTAGGACTAAAAGAGTTGCATTTATTTCAACTATTGGGGAGAAAAGAGAAAACTTGCTAAAATGATGATTAAATTTTTTTCATAACTGAATTCCTTTCACATAAACTGAAAGAATGTAAATGATGAGACGATAGTAGTGCTACATGAGAAATACACATTATTCCTTAATTTCCTACCAGCAGTTCTCTTCTAAACTAATCTATAAATTGTCACGACACCGGTTTGACAGATATAATATACGTATTTCGTTTCTATATCATCCTAATCATCATACAATTCCTGATATGTACCCTCAAGGGGTACAGGATATGATAGTAGTACATGAAGAACTTACATCACCACTAACTTCCTCTCTACAATTTTCCTCCAAATCAGTCTTGTTACCTGTCAAATCTGCAACATTATCAGATCCCATCTTTCTATCTTCTACGGCATCTTTTACTCTATCAATGAACCTATATCTTAACCTCCGGGACTTTTTTCAGCGAAACTGGCAAAGAACACTTGTTTTGTAAAGTTTTCCTCTTCCATTCTGTTTAAATGACCATACCACCCACCTGAGATTAGCTCTGCAAACGCATTCCTGGATGCTAATAATGTCAAGTTCGTTCCTAATATCCTCTTTTTTAATATGATATTGCCATTGATGCCATCTGTTCACGCCTCTAATCTTTCTCAGGACTCTCATATCTGCGGTCTCTAGTTTATGGTCAAGAGTTGTATTTCTAACCCAGCTCTCATATCCATAAGTTAAAATTGGTTTGAATACTGTCTTGTATACAGCTAATTTAGTGTTTTGACAAATTTCTCTCTCATTCCATATAATTTGTTTCAGTTGACATCTTAACATACCGACGTTGTGACTCTCTTGTCTATTTCCATAAGTAATTTACCATCCTCACTAAAAATTGTACCTAAGTGGTTAAAACGTTTCACTTGTTCTGTTGGTTCTCCATTAGCCATTCAAATATTGTGTTTCCCTTGTTATTGCTGATTTTCATACCAAATTGATTACAACAGTTAGTCAGTTTAGTCGGGGAATCTTGCAGTCATGTACTGGATTTATTTAAAAGTATAACATCATTAAAATTAACATCCCTAATTTTCATATCCGGCTTAATAGCACTTTCCTTCATAAGGTGATCCATGTAGATAATGAATAATAGAGGGGATAATGTATATCCTTGTCTAAGATAGATTTAACATTAAACCATCTTTCTGTAATCCCTTCAATTCTAACTGCTGACTTAAAACGCAAATAAAGACCAAGAATATTGCTTGATATAATGCCTCATTGATGCAATATAACTCTAGAATTTGGAAAAGCTTTTCTCTTGGCACCTTGTCATTGGTCTTTTCTAGAAATTATATATATAAAACTTAAATGCGGATCTTTTTTATATTCCTACGATTTCTCCACTATTTGTCATAAACTGAAAACATAATCCTGACAAACTGTGTTTGGCCTGAATCCTGCTTGTTCTTCACCAAGATTCTCTTCCTCAATTCTTCTCAGTCATTTCTCAAGTACACTTGCATAACTCTTACCAAGAACACATAGTAGGGAAATACCTCTGTAATTCTCACCTTCATTTCTATTTCCCTTTTTAAATACGTGTACTATCATAGCTCTACTCCAATTATCTGGAATTCGTCTCTCTCTCTCCCCAGGCCTTCTGAACTATGCAGTGCAGCCACTGTATGACTTTCATACCTCAGTAGTATGGGGTCACTAGTGACCAGCTTAAGATCAAGATAAAATAAGGAATCGTGAAGTGATTGGTTGTTAAATACGATGACGTCATTGTGGGCATGACGTCATGATATTGGAATGTTTGGAATTTCATGGGGGCATATGAGTCAGTGATGTTAGTTCTTGTGTTTTGGTTCACGTATGGAATTATGGGTGATGGTAGAGATAAGGATTCATGTTGTGATTGGTGGGGCAATAGTAACCAGATCAAGATCAAGATAAGATAAGGAATCGTGTCGTGGGTGTGTGTTGTTATGAGATGTAGATAAGTGACGTCATTTGTTAGTTGTAAATAAGGGACGTTTTTGTTTTGAATGGAAAAGGGAGATATATTACTCTATAAGGAATCGTGTCGTGATTAGTGGGACACTTCTGACCAGATCAAGATCAAGATAAGGAATCGTGACGTTAATATTTGTTGTTATAGAGTTTGAAATGTTTGGAATTTCGCTGATCCCCTCATCTGTCAGGGACATCATGTGGTGTTTTTGGTTTGCTAAAGCATTGTGGGTTATTTTTAGAGATAACAATCGTGACGTTATGTGTTTGGAAATTTCTGGGGAACATATGTCTCTCTGTGATATCACATGGTGTTTTGGTTTGGCTATGGAATTGTGGGCAATGTTTTTGAGATAAGATATCTTGGAATTTTCCCAGTGTGACACACATCTGTCATTGTCATCATGTTTCGAGTTTGGTTGTCTATAGATGGCTGTACTAATTTTCCAATGCATTTTGGGGTATTTCTTTCCTGTTAAATGTGAGAATTCTTAGAGTAATGTAGAGTCTAGTAGCTGCTGTGATTAGGCTTTTCTGAATAAATCAAATATATGCTGGTGTCCCTCAAACATACACATTGTTTTTGCACCGATGTTATCATCAGTTGGAGGTGACATCACTGAAAGATTATTGGCAAATGACAACCTCTTTTCGAATTAACGTTATCTTGTTTACTAATGTTTGGGTAATGGTGTTTTTTAGTTTACATGAAGAGAAAAACCAAACGGTATTTTAAAAAATATACTAAAAATAAACGTAGAATTAAATGCTTACAATAATTTTTTGTATGTAGTCTAGAAATTCTAATGATAATTTAAATTTACTTACAGGCTTTCCAGAATGATTCTTCTTCATGCAAATAGATGTTCCAAAATAGTTGAATTTTTATCCACAGCAGAACACACAAACGCACACACAAAAAAACAAGGTTGAAAGAACGAAATTTCTGTAATAACCTGAAAAACTGTTTGACTTTTGTTCCTTAGATTTTCTGTCTGTTTGGTACAACGATAATTCCTTTGCATTGGGTCATTTTGTATTTTGCTGCCTAATATATCCTGCAGTGATTGGTCTACTTGTGAACTTTTCAGACTGGGAGGGATTGGAATCCTCCTGGTCTTATTTGAGAGTTTGATAATACATTCCAAACATCATCTTTTTCATGACTCATATTCTCCCTTTGATGTTGTGTGCAGTATTATCAGTTTCTATAGTTGACTACTTAATTTAGATTACTATCCGTTTGGTTCTCTGTTTAATTCCTTCCCATAGTTGCTCATACTATGCTTTCCTAAGCTTGGGAGGAAAGTCTATGCACCTTTTTTAGGGTAAGTGTTATTTCCTGTTTCGAATTCCTAGTGCTGTTAGAGTATGGAATTCTAACATGAGAAATGATTTTTTTTCAAGTTGAATAGTTATTTTCTATATTTTACTTTTAAAATTCAGTTCACCTACATATTCTGGACTGAGCAATATTTAATAATAAATAAAATGTACATGAATTTTTTTCAACACTGTAGATTTCTCATTAAGTCTTATCTTAAAGATATCTCTCTTATCCGATCACCAAATTGTTGTACGTAGGTGAGAAATCATGTGTTTTCTTTGGAACACTTTGTTCCCATGGGAAATTATTGCTGTTGTAAATTAATGCTCACATTTATTATTTTTTTAAACCAATATTGACTATTAATTTTACCTGCAGTTCCTTGTGCTCTTAACAGATTTCTGTAACTGAAATTCATTTATTTTTTTCTTTAGCATTAGTAATTTTAAGTAACGGATATGCAACAAACTAGGTTTTGAACTCGACATTGCGTTTTCTTTTAGAAATTTCTTTTTCCAGCACAACAAATAAATAGTTATTTCTTATTATTTCAAATGAATATTAGCTCTGTAATATATACTTTGTTAATTTCTATGATACCTTTTATTTGACTGTAATATTATTAAAAAATTGTATTTACTGAATCTAACATGCAGAAATTAAATAAAGTGAAAAAGACACGTATCTACATATATAATAAATGAAATGTCACTTTTCAGATGAAATATTCTCCACTAAAATTCTGCCTATTAATTTAATACCCATTTCCTTTTGCTTCCAAGAGTTGACACAGTTTCATTGAGTAGATTTAAAAAACGTCTCTGGTTAGTTTGTGGTATGAAATTTTACAAAGAGAAAAAAATATTATGGTATTACTTAAATTCTATAACACATCAGTGACACCCAGTTCATTCATTTAAATTTACACATTTTATTTGAATGAAATATTATTTACAACGTGCATTTACTGAATCTAACATACAGAAATAAATAAAGTGAAAAATAAATCTATTTTTTTTTGTTCCTTAATCTTCTTATTGTTAAATTTGCACTGTTGTTCAAAGGTTCTTCCCATGATTGTGGAATTGCCATCATGTCGTTCTTGACAATGTGACTCTCATCTGAAAGTTAATTTTCATCTGGTAACGTTGGGAATTTATTACTGTAGTAAAATTAAGGGTTGCGTATTTATTTTTTTAATCCAATACATATACTTCTGAGAATTATTAAAAGCACAGAATCTTTCGTTATGTTTCCAAAAGCATTTAAGAGTACACGTTATGTTTTCACATTTTGGGCATCCAATTTCATTTAAATCAAGAACAGGCCTCCTATTAACCTCGTTAATATTTTTGATATTTCTCTTCCTTTGGTGAGTAATATTTGATATTTGCATGTTGATTCTCTCATCCAATTTCATAGTTTGTCCAGAGATAGAGAACCAATTTCCCACTTCAGCTGATGGTTATATTTTATTAACCAAGAATTCTGTTTTTAACTCTTTCAGGTAATTCTTTCCAACTACAAGGTGATATTTTCAATGCATATCTTACAATAATTCCATCAGAAATACAAATGTCTTTAGGAAATAAATTTGAAGTCTTATTCAAAAGAAATTGGCTATCAATTATCCCAATGATAACTGAAAATTCGTTTTTTTTCACCCACTGTATATTTTGCATATACTTTTACCTTCATTCATCTTCTTCTTAAATTACTTTATATGGCACCACAAATAAATAGTTATTTATTATTATTATTATTATTTCACTGATTATTAGCTCTGATCATATATTTTATGTTAACTTTCTGTTACAAAATTCTAAACAATTAGAACTTTTCACAAAGAAACTTTCAAAGAATTTTGTGACTCATCTCTCTAAGCCTGGCTCCCACTGATGAGACCTTAATAAAGATCAAAACCAGTCTGGGTAATGGCACCTTGCCCTTAATGCATAGCATCACACATCTCCTCAAGGAGACATGCTCTGCATTAAGGGTAAATACTAAGAATAGTGATCAGAGCTTACTCCACCTTTACCACGAGTTGTCTGAGACCTGCACTATGTGCAGGTCACCCCGACTGCACTACTTTCAGGTGCAAACTTGACTTATTTGTCTGTTTGCTTATTTGGGAAATTGATTAAAACCAGGTTTATAATAAAAATACCGAAGGTAAAAAACTTTCTACTGATACTGATTTATTTCTGATAACTGAGTGATGAACTGTGGCATTGTAATTCATATCTATAGAGGTTTGTTAATCCTCCCTCCCCTTCCCTATCTGAGAGTAGTACCTACCCGAACAACTGATCATGCAGTCAAAGCATCCATTCTAAGTGACTGATGTGCCTTCTCCCTACTGTATGTGTTTGTTGTGATTTATTTCACTTGCTGTGCTTAAAATTATTTTTAATCTTCAGCTTACTGCAAAGTTAAATGAACGTCTCTAAAGTGCCTTGAAAAATGGATAATGGAAAATTAAGAACAAACGTGATGTGTAGCCGGAACCGATTAGTTCTATATCTATGACCATTATGAGTCATAAATGTACATCATTATCTCGTGTGAGTAAAGAGGTGGATTCAGGAGTAACTAAAAGAATATTAAATGTCAAACAACCGAATGATAAATAAAATTAAGAAACACGTACATATCATGAATCATATTTACTATTTGGTTTTACATGGACAGGAAATTTAGTAGAACCAAATCCACAGTGCATTGTTTGCCCTGAAGTCCAGTCACAAAATTCTGTGAAACCATCTATTTTAAGGCGCCACTTTGAAACAAAACGTGAGCATATAAAAAGTAAGCCCGTATGTAAATAAGCTTTTGAATGTCTTTTGGAAGACCTGAGTACTAGAAAAATCGTAATTAAGCATTTTTCTGCTGTAGAAGAAAATAAAAGTGCACTTAAAACGTCTCACAAAGTAAGACTTCGAATTGCCAAAGCTGAAAAGGCTTACGCAATAGGCGAGTCATTCATTCTTCTTGCAGCAGAAGAAATAGCCTCTTGTATGTTTGGTCAAAAAGAGCCAGACCTTGTCAGAACTATTCCTTTGTCAAACGCCACAGTTTTCAGGATAAATAAATATATGGCCGGTAATATTAAGGATCAACTTATTCCAGCTATTAAATGCAGCCCATGGTTTGCAATACAAGTGGATGAGTAGACAGACATATCTGGGTTAGCTCAATTACTTGTTATTTTTTGGGCGTGGAAAATTCCATGAGGTAATATTTGAAGATATTTTATTTTGTAAACCTCTCAAAACTTCTAACACGGGTGAGAATTTTTTAATATGATTGATTCATTTTTTTGTCGAACACAACCTTGAATGGGAAAATTGTATTACTCTATGTACTGACAGAGCAAAAGCAATGAAGGGTTATATCTCTAGAGTAGTAGGTCGTATACAACAAGTTGCACCAAGATGCAAGTTCACTCGTTGTTGTCTTTAGCGTGAAGCACTGATAGATAAATTTCTCCCTGATGATTTAAAATAGTTCTGGATGAAAGTGTACAAATCGTTAATTTCATCAAAATCCGACCATTGAAGTCTCGCCTTTTTCAATCATTCGTGAAGAAATGGGTAGCCTGAGTAAGAGATTGCTGCTTCACACAGAATACAATGTTTGTCAAGAGTAAATGTTCTTTGCCACAATGAAGTACACCGTTATTTCGTGGACCACAAGTTTCAACTTTCTTTCTGACTACAAGACTAAGAACAGCCTCTATGATTAGTATATTTAGCTGATATTTTTGAAAAAATTAATATTTTCAACTTGTTATTGCAAGATGACAAAGTATATAGGTTCTATGTTGAGAGAAAAACAGAGGCCATGGTAAAAAAAATTATCTCCTGGAAAACGGAATTAAAAAGAACAACTGTGACCAAGTTCAGCAACTAGATTCATTTCTAAGAGAAAGTGAGCAAACGATTGCAGACTTTGAATACATTAGACAACAAATAAGAGTTCACTTAAGCACTCTTAAAACTCTTATAAAAGCAGTATTTTTACCCCCAGAAAACGAAAGAATGGATTCGAGACCCCTTCACATTTTATTTCGAAAAATGTAAGTTTCCATTGTGCAATAAGAGTTGATTGAGATATTTTGCGACAATAGTTTAAAAGGTTTTCATTCCAAAAAGCCATTGATTAGTTTTTGGATTAGAATGGTGAAGGAATGATATATGCGCTTTGAACTTCAATTCCTATCTACCAATTCCTTATAGTCCCTTGCTTCCTTCGTTTCTTATAGCATCACCTGCTAATATAATATGCCGGTGGAAATCTCATCACACCAAAGTGCATAAATTTATTCTTACTAACATTAAACCGACGCTATTTTCTTTCACCCAAATTTAAAGCCTATTCAAAAATGTATAGACTGAACAACAATGGCTCAAAGATTGAACCCCGAGGTACACCCACTGGTCACCTTAATTCTTTCAGATTCACACTCATTATATACCACTTTTTGATATCTGTCTGGAAACCATCCCCTGATCCAAGTCAAGAGTTTCTATTCCACTCGCATATTTTTAAGTTTATGCTACAGCCTTTCTTGTGGTATCCTATCAAATGCCTTAGACAAATCTCATATTGTTGTAAATATTGGATTCGACTAAATATTACTTGCTGAAATATTGTAAAATGTTATAATTTAAAAATGTTATGAGATGTATTATAAAATATAAAATTGCTGAAACATGACCTTCCTTTAGTAACCCAGGGTAAAGGTTGTTTGTGTACTCATGAACCTGCGAATTCTTACCTGCCGAGTTTTTACCAACATCTCTAATATCTTCAGTACCATTTCAGAGAAGCTGATAAGTTGGTAGTTAACCATATAGGTTTTTGGAGCACTCTTGTACAGTGGAACTACGTCACGATCGATTAATCCTTGGCTATTTCGTTATTTCCTTTTAAAAACTCTTGTTTGCTAACCTTTCTTCTCTCATCATGTTGGAGGTTTAATGGATTTTTTACAGCACTCAAAAAGAATTAAAATATAATTTAATACTTACTATATTTCGTCCTAGTCACTAGGACATCTACGGGGATTACAAAAACAATTAATGTAACGTACACACAAATAATATACAATACCGAGCCCAACCACGTGGGTGACACTAAACTCCTATCTAGTTGGAGCGCCCTCTAAGGGCTGTAGTAGGCAGCCTGGAATGTAAGGTGGGACCTCTGGTGATGAGTGTTTCCCAAATCTTCGGAAGCTTAATACAACCATACAGGCCACCTACTACTGCCCTTAGAGGGCGCTCCATCTAGATAGGACTTTAGTGTCACCCACGTGGTTGGGCTCAGTATTGTTTATTATTTGTGTGTACGTTACATTAATTGTTTTTGTAATCCCCGTAGATGTCCTAGTGACTAGGCGAAATATAGGAAGTATTAAATTATATTTTAATTCTTTTTGAGTGCTGTAAAAAATCCATTAAACCTCCAACTTGATGTCCTCACAGCACTTAAGCCTCTACATACGAATTCTAATCATTCATGGAGAAAATTTAGCAAGCAAATCCAAGCAATACGGTAAGTCAAAACTACGACTATCTAGGCAACTAAATAGGCTGGCCTTTTTAAAACGATGTCGGGATACAAGAGTGATACCGAACTGCGTTAAAATGAAGATCAATTTCCATTCCAAAAAAGCACTTCGCATATATAACAGTGCCAGCCTGGCATTTCTACGCGAACAAATCTCCTCTACCCGTGCTACGCACTCAGTGACGAACGCCGCCATTGGCTCCTTACATTCAGAGCTCTCCACCGTTCTTAACCCTGAACTTTGGTCGATTCTCTCTGGCATTTCGGAAACTTCCGCACAGAAAGAATTTCAAAAAATAAAAAATAAACACGTCAAGAAATATAACAACCTGGTTAAAGACAAACCACAACCACAAATTCAACCGCTCCAAACAGTAGTAAACCTCTCTTCCAAAAGGCTCAACGACGATGCTGTCAGTGCCCTTTGCCTCGGCCGTAATTTTGCCGTCACTCCGAAGGAAGTGCCGGTGCTTGATGTAATAGTTAACATCGAACGGGGATCTGTCGCTTACCGTCGGAGATAGCCAACAACATCAGACTTGACGTAGCTAACATCCTCGCTCATTCATCGCCACCAAAAGTAATTTATCGTATGCCCAACGCACTGCTCTCCTTAAACTACGAAAAGAAAAAAGTATCGTCATCACCAGAGCGGATAAGGGTAATGCCACAGTCGTTCTTAACACCAGTGAATACAATCGTAAAATGAACATTATCCTCCGCGATCGCGCTACCTACATCCCGCTGGAACACGAGCCCACAAAAACGCAAGTTAAGAAATTAAAAATCTTACTTAAAAAAGTATCTTCCTGGCCCCCTGATGTCACTAAAAAACTTAAACCTTTCCGTTCCCGTCCTCCCCGCATTTATGGTTTACCAAAAATCCACAAACCCAATTCCCCACTCAGGCCTATAGTAGATGCCACCAATGCACCTTGCTATAGACTGTCTAAACAGCTGGCCAACTCTCTGATCCCCCTCACCAGAAGGTCCACTTCCTTTATAAAAAACTCTACCCACTTTAAAGCCCTCACAGAAAATTTAACCTTGAATAAGGC
The DNA here is from genome assembly GCF_054136105.1 of Typopeltis vanoorti. Classification (NCBI taxonomy): domain Eukaryota; kingdom Metazoa; phylum Arthropoda; class Arachnida; order Uropygi; family Thelyphonidae; genus Typopeltis; species Typopeltis vanoorti. The sequence continues at coordinate 105,193,609 of NC_143569.1, forward strand.
AGACATATTGGTAAGCTTTGATATCTCCTCTTTGTTTACCAATATTCCCTTAACTGACACCTTATCTCTCTCTTAGAAAACGTTTTTCCCCCTGACATCTTAGATCTCTTTTCCTTTGCCATTAACTCTGGGTATTTCTCTTGGAAGAACAAAATCTACAAGCAGATAGAGAGAATCGCCATGGGTTTCCCCCCTTCCCCCCCTTGCAAATTTCTATATGGAAGATTTCGAAAAACGAGCCATAGACTCAGCCCCACTCAAACCTTCTATCTGGCTAAGATATGTAGATGATGTGTTCTCTATTTGACCTCATGGCCCAGACACTTTAGACTCCTTCCTCAGTCATCTCAATAGCCTACATCCAAGAATCCAGTTTACTATGGAAAAGGAAAAGAACAATTGCCTACCCTTCCTAGACACCTTAATCACACGCCTGCCTAATGATACACTTGCCTTCACTGTATACAGAAAACCCACACACACAGGCAGATACACTCACAAACTCTCTCACCACCACCCCTGTCAACAATATGGCATTACTAAAACTCTTACTAAGAGAGCCCACAATCTTTGTTCCAGTGGAACCGCCCTCACTACTGAGCTTAACCACACACACACACCACACTTTCCTCTCCAATGTCTACAGCGATCACAGTATCAAAAAAATAATCAACTCCTCCCCCATTTCCTGTCCTTCTCGTCAACAAGAATTTAAAAATGCCATCACCATACCCTACATCCATGGCACATTCGAAAAAATAGCCAAGATACTAAAAAAGTACAACCTACACACAGCATATAAGCCCCACTGCAAATTTGCTACCCTTATCCGTTCTACGAAAGATCAGCTCCCTCCTCTCTCTCTCTGCCTGGAGTTTACAAAATATCCTGTTCCTATAAGCTGGCGTACTTTGGAGAGACAGGCAGATCAGCATCCATCCGCCTAGAGGAACATAAGTCTTACATCTGCAAACACAACTATGGCCATTTAGGCTTGGCTGACCATCTTTTGGACACCACCCACAGAGTATCATGGAAGAAAACCACCATGCTCCAACACAGCAAATTCAAGAAAGAGAGACTTTTCTTAGAAGCAGCAACAGCTCTCAAAAACCAACCAAATCTGAATAAATACGGTTGTATTAAGCTTCCGAAGATTTGGGAAACACTCATCACCAGAGGTCCCACCTTACATTCCAGGCCACCTACTACTGCCCTTAGAGGGCGCTCCAACTAGATAGGACTTTAGTGTCAGCCACGTGGTTGGGCTCAGTATTGTTTATTATTTGTGTGTATGTTACATTAACTGTTTTTGTAATCCCCGTAGATGTCCTAGTGACTAGGACGAAATATAGGAAGTATTAAATTATATTTTAATTCTTTTTGAGTGCTGTAAAAAATCCATTAAACCTTCAACATGATGTCCTCACAGCACTTAAGCCTCTACACACGCTTTCTTCTCTCAGTCTGTTTAAATGACCATGCCATCTAATATGAACTCAATCCATTCATCAAAGACAAATATTTTCATCTTAGGGAGTTTTTTAGATGGCTTTGGTGTCATCAACGCCATCTATTCACTCACATAATCTTACTCAGAACTCTCGCGTCTGTGATATTTAGCGTCATCAATTGTTTATTACTAACTAAGTTCTGAGATCCATAAGTTAAAAAATTGTTTGAACAATTTTATATATATATATATATATATCTAAAATGAACCAGTTAACTGTTCAAGTTTTCGATGGTCCTACTTATTTTCAGTCTTTCTCTCTGTTCTTTACTGATTTTCAAGCTAAATTTCTTACCACAGTTACTCAATTTATTTAAGATGTCCTGTGAACTTGGCTATTAGACGAGATTTATGGTACGAGATTTGTTTAGTGGTATAACATCATTTACGTAAAGTAAAGCGCTGAGGTGAGTTTCTCCCTCAATTCTGATATGAAGTTTAAAGATAATTTCATATATAACTCGATCCCTATAGAACACGAGTAACAGTACTCCTAATGTGAATTAAATGATTTTGTATCAAACTATCTTCCTCGTGCCTAACCTCTCAGTTACAACTCAAATATGCTCTATTCAAAATTAAGTGGATATTGAATACCACATTATTTCTTAGCCGAATAAGAAACTCAAAGATAGGAAATCTAATCCAAGAGTTTCATGCCGAATATAGAAAACTATATATTTCCTATCCTTGAGTTTCTTATTCGGCTAAGAAATAATGTCGTATTCAATATCCACTTAATTTTGAATAATTTTACTTCGCCGAAGTGAAGCCTGTTGGTTCTATTTTCAGTAACAAATATGCACTATTATGTATTACTCGGTATGATGTCCCATGCACACCATATAACTGAAGCATTCTGAAAAGCTTCACCCTTGACTCCTTGTTATGTTCCCCTGATTTCTCATCTAGTTGTCTTAAAGTGAAAATCGAATACATAGTGCCAATGGTGTGCCTCAACTCAGCTTATTCTTCTCAAATGTTTTCGTTACTCAATTTTTCTTAACTTTTTCTCGAACATTTTGGCATAAATCTTACAAGGAATACTCAGTACGAAAATTCCTCAGCAATTTCGCATTCAGTTTTTTTTATCTTTTTCGGGTAAACTCTGTTCCAATCTTAGATTTTGACATACTAAAGCTTTCTGAATAACTCCAGTTGTCAACTATATACCTTGTCAGGATTTGTTTCAGATAGGTTACCTCCTTCTCGAGGTCATTTGAGTCTTGTGTGGTTTCCTGGTTGTAATTGAATCTTTGTTATTTCTGCCTAGTAATGGAATTTTGTAATGAAGAATATTTAAAAAAAAAATTTCTGTGAGTGTTTTCCCACTCTGTTTATTATTTACCCTACAATGATCAGTATTTAATTCAAAACCACGCTCTCACATCTAGTATTAACTCAGATAGCTTTAGTTTTGCGATGATATAATCTGTAATTGATTTACATCCTTAGGCTGACTACATTCAGACGTGTATGTATTTCTTTATGTTCAAATACTGAATTCGTTATTATGATATTTTAAAATGACAAATAAAGCAATTTGCATAATATGACTACAGATAACAACAGCAAATTGGACTATTTTTTAAAATTTTCTGCTTCTTCTTCTAACATTTAAATCTGCTGCTATTACTAAATACTCTGTTTGGTTTGTTTAATCAATAGCATTCTGCAGTTCTTTATAAAAGGCATTACTTCCTTTCTACTCACTCTTTTGGTGCGGGTCATCGATTATGTGACGTGTAAATATTTTTGTAAATATTTGACGTGTAAATATTTTTTGTGTAAATATTTGACGTGTAAATATTTTTTGTGTAAATATTTGACGTGTAAATATTTTTTGTGTAAATATTTGACGTGTAAATATTTTTTGTGTAAATATTTGACGTGTAAATATTTTTTGTGTAAATATTTTTTGTGTAAATATTTGACGTGTAAATATTTTTTGTGTAAATATTTGACGTGTAAATATGTTAATAATCTTTCATTCAATTAGTTACACAATATTTTCATCACACTTTTCTATGTCATAACACCCGCGTTTATTCTTTCCTCTTTTGTACTCCGATACAGATTTTTATATAGTTTTCATACTTTATTTTCCTTCTTTGGTACACTTTTGCTTAATTATTTGTTTTTATTAATATGCATATCTTCATGTACGCTTGGTGTAGATATTCACAAGTTCGTCTTCTTTGCGTGTGAAAATTCTTACATTCAGTGTTGAAATTTCCTTTCAATTTCGTTTACCTTTTTCTTGAAAATTCATCCAGTGTTTCTTTGGCGAAACTTGAAGGCATATAAAGATCTCAAGGACAGGTTACTAGCCTTTGATAAGAAATTCAGCAGTAGGGTGGCAAACTGTAGCGTCCGAAGAGGCATTTGTGACAGGACAGGTACTCCATATAGTAAAGTGATAGCGAAATTTCTAAACTATATTACATAGAAGCAAAACTAGAAGGGAATTTATTTAATCCACAACCCAAAACATATAAAATAATAAAATACATGAATAAAGAAATAAAAGAAAAGATAAATATACAAACAATAGATTTAGAAAAATGAGTGACCTATTTCCAAAATCTCTGGACAGATGAGAACAATGAAATAAAATTTTATAAGACAAAGAATTACCTAATAGAAAATATCACAATGTTAGGACTGAAAATATAATAAAGAAGATCAAAGATTGGAAAACATCAGGAGAAGATAAAAGAAATATAGAACTATACAAAAATGCAGGTGAAAAATCTAATGAAGGACTTCTGAAATTTTTAATATGGTTTGGATGTACCGAAAAACTCCTCTCTTGGAAACTAGCGCTGGTTATCCCAATCTATAAAAAAGGAAATAAAGACGATTTCAATAACTATAGTTATTGCAATCGTCTCAAAATTGTTTCCAAAAAGGCCAATCCTGCATAGATCCAATTTTTACTTTAAAATTATTAATAGAAAAGAGAAGAGAATTTCAAAAAGAAACACACGTGGCCTTTATTGATTATGAAAAAGTCTTTGACAAAATTAGTAGACAAAAATTGTTTAAAATGTTAACCGATTTAAACATACCAAACCAACTTTTACAATCTTTCAAGAAATATATACAGGAAATAAAATAGCAGTTAAATTAGAACACATTTCAGAATTGAAAAATATATGAAGAGGAGTGCGATAAAGATGTACCCTCTCACCTCTGCTTTTCAATATATATATAAATTAAATAATAACAATCTGGAAACAGAATAACCCATTTGGTACACAAATGACCCCGCAAATGAAGATAGATACGCTACAATTAGGCAGATGATCAAATAGTATTTGCTACATCAGAAGCTGATTTACAAAGATGATTAAAAGCATTAAATGGTATCTTCAAAACAATATAATATGACAATATCTAAAGAAAAAACAAAAATAATGGCATTCAAAGGAGAAAACCAATTAAGAAGTAAAATTGCGATAGATAATAAAATACTAGAACAAGCAAATACTTTCAGATACATGAGACAACTGTTCAGAGAGAGACTCAATACATAAAAACAAGCAAAAAATTATCATACGAATTATCAATTAGAATTAATATAAACTTAGTAATGAACCAAACAAAAACCCTGTTCATTTAAGTTCCTTTCTGCAATTTAAAGTGCAACAAGGAATAAATGTACGTAAGTAAGATTTGTTCGAAGAAACACCGCTAAAACTACTATTGCACGCAGTTCCCCTGCGATCGGATGTGATCAATCATACGAAGAAGAAAAAGACATAGACACTAAAATATCAAACTTTGTCAAAGTAAATGGCATAATAAATAATATATTTAAGCCATCCCTAGTACAAAACTCTACTAGAACCAGACTATATAAAGTCTTGTCAAAACCAACTGTACTATGCGGAAGCGAAACATGGACCATAAAAAGGAAAGATAGTAGTATGGTAGGAGCTTTAAACCAGATCAAAATCAAGATAAGATAAGGAATCATGACATGATCAGTTGTTCAGATGATGACGTCATCATGTGTGACATCATGAGTTTGGAGGGTTTATAATTTTTCTGGGGAACATCTGTGTGTGTTGCCATCACGTTGTTTCATTGGTTCACGTATGGAATTGTGGGTTATGGTTAGAGATAAGGATTAGTGTCGTGATTGGTGGAGCAGTATAAACCAAATAAAGGTATGTTGAATGGGGGAAGCAACGTTTGTATCGTAGATGTGTGTTGTTATCAGATGAAGATAAAGGAAATAATTTGTTAGTTGTAAATAAGTGACGTTATTGTTTTGAATGGAAAAGGAAGACATGTCAGTGGATAAAGGTTTGTGCCATGATTGGCGGGGCAGTTTAAACCAAATAGGGGTAGGACAAATGGGGGAAGATATCTCTGTGTCATGGATGTGTGTTTTTATCAGATGAAGATAAGCAACGTCATTTGTTAGTTGTAAATAAGTGAAGTTATTGTTTTGAATAGAAAAGTAAGATATATTAGTGGATAAGGATTCGTGCCATGATTGGTGGGACACTCTGAACAAAACAGAGGTAGGGTGAAAAGGAAGCAATGTCCGTGTCAAGGATGTGTGTGTTATGAGATGAAGATAAGTAAATGATTTGTGTATCACATTATGGGTGGTGGATAGTGATAAGATAGAGTTTGTAATGTTTGAAATTTCGCTCGTGGGCCCAAATCTGTTAGGGACATCACGTGGTGCAGTTGGTTCACGTATAGCATTGTGGGTGATGTTTAGAGATAAGTAATCATGACATTATGTGTTTGGAAATTTCTGTGGAACCTCTGTGTCATCACATGGTGTTTTGGTTTGCCTATGGAAATGTGGGCAATATTTACAGATAAGATATCTTGGAATTTTCCCAGGGTGACAAACATCCGTCATTTTCATGAAGTTTTTTATTTGGTTGTCTATAGATGGCAGTACTAATTTTCCAATATAGTTTAGGGTATTTCTTTATTGTTAACGGCTATGGGAATTCTTAGAGTAGAGTAGAGTTGAGATGGCAGCAGGGTTTAGACCTTTTCTGAATAATTAATTATATGATAGTCTCCCCTCAAACACACCCTTTTTTTCCTCATATACATAACTCATCTGAATATTATGATTTGTCTACATTTAAGATTTAAAACTTCATTACTTTTTTTATTAACGTTATCTTTTTTAATAAATATTTGACTATTGGTATTTTTAGATTATAGTCAATAGAAAATCCAAATGGGATTTTAAAAAATAATTAAAATAAATGGAGACCTCAATGGATTACAATAACTTTTGTATGCAGTGTAGAAATTGTAATGATAATTTAATTTACTTACAGTCTTTCCAGAATGCGGCATCTTGGAACTACTCAGGTTTCTAAAAACAATAGATATTCCATATTGTTGATATTTAACCATATATTCACACCATAAATCACAAACACAAGCACAAGGACTAATATGCAGTTAACTCTACTTTCCTTATAGTAACTGTATGTTTCGTTAATTTCTTTCAGACTTTGTATCATGCTATATTTTCCCATGGGTTCTGTCCAAAATGACATCATAGAGTTGAAGTTTAAGAGCCATTTTGTTGAAGCTACATGTTACATCCTGTTTTTGGAATAATGTGTGACATTCTCTGATTGGTTTGGAAGTCTTGATTAGCGTTTTCTTCTATTTCAAATGAATATTAGCTCTTTAATATACTGTTTTAATTTCTATGTTACCTTTTATTTAACTAAAATATTATTTACAAATTGTATTTACTGAATATAACATACAGAAATTAAATAAAGTGAAAAATACAAGTCCATGTGCATTTTGTTGTGTGTGACTGTTACATTTTTTCTCTTGAAGATTACTCATTAATTTCAATTCATAGTTTTCGGTCCTCTTTCAGTCATTGGAAACATTAGTTAGTCATTTTGTAAATGATTAATCACATCGTGTGTTAAATGACTTTCGGTATTGTTCAAAAGTTATCCTTTCCCATGGTTTCTTTTTCTGACACACTTACATTTTATATTGCTGAAATATTAAATCACCAAATGCTGACAGTCGCACTTTAATTCCAAACTGATGAACAAATATATTAGAATGTTGGAAACACCTACAGATATAGCAAAAAATTGTCACTATTTAATTCATTTGTACTTTATTCATTTCAAAAGAAACAATTACGTTATTAACTATCACTTCTGTCTTTTTTTTCATCCTCCAAATTAAAGAGTACACATTGTCAAGTTTTGAAAAAAAAATTTCGACTGCCAATCACATGAAAAGAAAATATATGTTCTCTTTATTTCTGAAAACAGCATAAAATATTTCTGTCTATTTCTTCTTGTTACCTTGTATGAACATTACATTATCCTGTCTTCTCACTCTCCAAAATTTGTATATGTGTTATCTGCACACTACTATACTACTATAAAATATTTTTATTTTATACAGCAATCTTTTTAAGAGTTTTAGTAATGTGATGGGCTAAATATTTGCTGCGTTTTTATAAAATAATCAAATTCTAACAGTCGCATATTGTTAGAATTTGGTATACAACTGGTTTTTCTAGTCTGGTGAAGGTATCACAGATATAGTAACAAAATTGCACTTTTCATTTAATTTGTACTTTATTCACAAAACTACAATTCCATTATTTGCTCTAGGGCCTCTGTTTTTAATCCCCCAACAGTAGAATATATGGGTGCTAAAGTTGTGATATAAGTTTCGATTCTCACTCAATTCACCTGATGTACAGTTGTGTGAAAAAAAGAAAAAATGTACCATATCTTTTTTTGAAAGAACCATAAATGTTTTCTGCATATTTCTTCTTGTTAACTTGCTATGAACTTTCATTTATCCTGTCTTCTCATTCCCGAAACTTGTGTTTGTGTCACCTGCACAGTATTTGACACCTTTCATTTATTTTATTTTTTTCTTTTTCTACACTAAACTTTTTTAAGAGTATTGGTAAGCGGTTGGGTTAAAATATCTACTATCGTTCTGTAAAATAACCAAATTCTAACAGTCTGGTGGAGGTATCTACAGATATAGTGACACAATTGTCACTTTTCAGGTGAAATCTTCTCCACTAAAATTCCAGGTGTTAATTTAATACCCAATTCCTTTTGCTTCCAGCAGTTGACACAGTTTCTTGAAATATTTGAGGGCTTGCATGAACAAATAAAACTGTTAATGCACTGAGTCAATTTTCAAAAAAAAGTCTCTGGTTAGTTTGTTGCAAGAAATTTCACAAGAAAAAAAAATTAAGTAAGGTCATATATATATATATTTATATGGTCTTACTTAAACCGAATAACACATCAATGACATCCATTTGTTCTTTTAAATTTACACCTTTATTTCAGTAAAATATTATTTAAAAATTGCATTTACTGAATGCAACTTACAGTAAATAAATAAGGCACAAAAAATACAATCTATTTCTTGTGCCTTAATCTTGTTATTGTTAAATTTGCACTGTTGTTTAAAGCTTATTCCCATGGTTGTGGAATTACCATCGTGTGGTTTTCAACATTTTATTCATTTGTGACAATTGGGATTTTGTTACAGTAGTAAAATAATGGTTACCATTTTATTTTTTTTAAACCGATACAAATATTTTTGAACATTGATATAAGCACAGAATCTTTGGTCAGTTTCCAAAAACACATAAAAGTACACTGCATGTTTCCACATTTTCGGCCTTTAATTTGATTTAAATCTATAACATGTCTGCCTATTAAATCCATTAATAGTTTTGATTTTTCTCTTCCTTTGTCGAGCAATATTTGATATTTGCATGTTGATTCTATTATCCAATTTATTGTCCAGAGATAGCGAACCAATTTCCCACTTCAACTGATGTGATTATATTTTATTAACCAAGAATTCTGTTTTTTAACTCTTTCAGGAAATTCATTCCAAATACAAGGTGATTTTGTCAATGCATATCTTACCATAATTCCATCAGAAATACAAATTTTTTCAGGAAATAAATTTGAAATCAATTATACCAACGATAACTAAAACTTCGTATTTTTCACCGACTGTCGATTTTTCATATTTGTATTCCTTCATTCTTCTTAGATTACTTCATATGGCACCACAAATAAATAGTTATTTATTATTATTATTTCAGTGATTATTAACTCTGATCTTATATTTTATGTTAACTTTCTGTTACAAAATTCTAAACAATTAGAACTTTTCACAAAGAAACTTGAAAAGAATTTTGGGGCCTCCTATTATTTACCTCCTTTTCACCAGACATTATCCACCACCTAATGCTATTTCTTTCCCATCCCAACAATTTTCGGGCATATGAGTGAGAGTCCTAGTCACATGCTCAAACATCAAAAATGCTGTTTGAGGCTAAAAATACTTAACACAATTTGGATAAATAATATAGAATACTATTCGAGCCATGGAGATAAGACTTTCCCAACGATGTCATAAAGTAAGATAAAAACACATGAAAATCATATCTGACAGCATTCAGAAACATGTTCGTGAATCTTCTGCATGAAAGTTTCATTTTGGAAGGAACGGTCAAGTAAACAGTTCTATAAGGAAAAACAATCAAGTTGAGTGCTTTTTGTTATGGCAATTCATTCGTCCAGTGCAGGTATCATATTATGTTGTGGTGTTTTGTGTCAGTAAAGTAAAGTAAAATAATAGGTGATCCACAAAAGTATTTTAAATTTTCTTTCTTTAAGAAAATAGCATGAGACAAAACTCTTCACATAGCGCTAAAAGGATGGAAATCTGTTATTATTTTTGAAGACATGTATGTTTTGATGTTTTTATCCAGGACCACTTGGGAAAATTTATGCACGAAGTGGTCTGATATACTCGGCTACTTGCAAAGAAGAGTTGACTACGAAATGGACCTCAATAATGTTATATTCTGAAATGTCAAGAATAGGAAACTAATACTCGATGATTCAGGAGCTGGTGGATGTAAAGGTTTCTCCATTAGTTGTGAAGAAGCTGAGAGATTTTTAACAAAAATGTACGACATTGAAAATCATTTAGTAATTTTGGAAACTGAATTACCATCTAATTGTATCATGGGGAAAATTATCACTAATCATCTAAATACATCAATGGCAAAATTAGACTTTCAAGATTTTATTCAATTCGATAAAGATTCTTTTTTGGGGATATTTATGAATATTTTACGTAAATTTCTTGGTTATATTTGGTGACAAAAGAATACACAGAAAGTTTAGGGAAGCATGGTGTCATTTCCAGACTGATGCAATATAAATGTATGGAGCTTTGCTTACTATGGTATATCATCTAAAAAATCTTTTGCATCACCATCTATTTTGATGTAATGTAACCAAGAAACAAATGAGTAATGAAAATTCTATTTATTGAACTCTTTTGAAAATGTTTAGGGTGTAAACTAAATATTGTGAAATATGTTTAGGTAATTACATCTTTGCAGAATTTTTCTCTGTGAATATACTTCTAAATAGTATTTTAGCAAAATAAAATATGCATTTGTAAACTTAAATGAACAAAGATGTGTGATGTTGTTGTTGTGTTTTTCCACAGTGAAGTTTTTATTCAGTTATTCTGATTAGAATTTGATATTTAAATCTATAACTTTATACCTTAATGCAATTGTATTTAATCACTGTAAAAAACAATCGCTACTGTGAAATTCATGTCAGGAATAAAAAGAAAGAAAAGTAGTGAAAACTGATAATCATATATTTAATTATTTTAGAAATTGTCTAATGTTACCTATTGACATTGTTTGAGTTATTTGTAAACATATCTTTCACATAATCAAAAATCTGAACTGTTAGAATTTGGTGATTTTACAGAGGGACAGCAGAAAATTTAAGCCAAAAGATGACTTAAACTCTTAAAGTTTGGTATAGAAAAAAGGTTTGTACTACTCTCCAGATAACACAAATACTAATTTTGCCTTTCCCCACAGAAAGATAAAAACACATCAACAGTATATCCACCAACATGTGAAAACATGTTGTTGAGTCATCTGTGTGAAATTTTCATTTTTGAAGGAACAGTCAGGATAGGGTAGGGTAGGATAAACAGTACTATAAGGAAAAACAATTGAGTTGAGTGACTTTTGAAATGAAAATTTCACACAGATGACTCAACGACATGTTTTCACATGTTGGTGTGTCATTCATCATATAATAATTCATCCACTGCTACTATCGTATTGCATTGTAGTGTTTTGTGAATGGTTAAGTAAAAATAAAGGGTGAGCCTCAAAATTCTTTGAAAGTTTCTTTGTGAAAAGTTCTAATTGTTTAGAATTTTGTAACAGAAAGTTAACATAAAATATAAGATCAGAGTTAATAATCAGTGGAATAATAATAATAATAAATAAAAATTTATTTGTGGTGCCAAATGAAGTAATGTATGAGGAATGAAGGAAAATGAATATGAAAACTCAACAGTGGGTGAAAATACGAATTTTCAGTTATCATTGGTATAATTGATGCACAAGTTCTTTTGAATAAGTCTTCAAATTTACTTCCTAAAGAATTTGTATTCCTGATGGAATTATGGTAAGATATGCATTGACAAAATCACCATGTAGTTGGAAAGAATTACCTGAAAGAGTTAAAAAACAGAATTCTTGGTTAATAAAATATAATCATCAGCTGAAGTGGGAAATTGGTTCACTATCTCTGGATAAACTAAGAAATTGGATAATGGAATCATCATGCAAATATCAAATATCAAATAAAAATCAAAGACATTAACAGATTTAATAGGCAGACCTGTTGTAGATATAAATGAAAGTGGATGCCCAAAACGTGAAAACATACCTTTTACTTTTATATGTTTCTGGAAACATAGTCAAAGATTCTCTGATTATATCAATGCTCAAAAATATATGTATTGGTTTAAAAATAAAAAAAGGTAACCATTAATTTTATTACAGTAACAAAATTGCAACAGTCACAAATAAATAAACTTTCAGATGAGAGTCACATTGTCAACAACCACATGATTGCAATTCTGCAACGATGGGAAGAAGATTTAAATAACAGTGCATAATTAACAATAACAAGATTAAGGAACAAAAATTAGATTGCATTTTTCACCCTATTTGTTTTCTGTGTGTTAGATTCACTATACACAATTGTAAATAATATTTCACTCAAATAAAATGTGTAAATTAAAATGAACACATTGGGTGTAAGTGATCTGTTATACAAATTTAAGTAAGACACTTTTTTCTTTTCTTTTCACACAATTGTACATAATAAAAGTTAAAATCAAGTGACTTGAGTGTGAGGCGAAACTTATTTCACAACTTTACCATTCATACATTCTAGTCTTGGGGGAATTAAAAACAGAGACCCTAGAGCAAATAACAGAATTGTAGTTTTGTGAATCAAGTACAAATGAACTGAAAAGTGCAATTTTGTTATTATATCTGTGATACCCTCACCAGACTAGAAAAACCAGTTGTATACCAAATTCTAATTTTAAGCAATGCAAATTACGAGCTTTGTGAATGAATAATTTGGTCATAGTTGGTTGTTATCGTTAAAGAGAAGAATTGAAATATATCGCTATCTGGTTAATGTGCATTTTGGTTACACTAATCTACTGTGGCCTCATTTGAAATGCTAAAACTTGCAAGATTTACAGGGAAAAACAACTTTGCTTTTTCTAATCTACAATGCATATTTTACGATATTAATAATTAATAGACAAAGACATGCTACCTTATGCATGAAAAAATTCACTCAGTGCAATCACTGGCATGTTAAACTGTGTAAAATCTTTATATTTGTTCAATTCTCGTAATTCTCAAACTTCTTTCATTTCTTTTGCCTCTTTGATATTTCTTCGACCAGAAAGACGAAGTAGTCGTATATCGTGACTAGAGACACTCCAATCCAAATTCCCAGATAACCTCCAAGGTAACTCAATATCTCGATGCTCTGTGAAGAAGAAATTATTTGAAAACAGTTAGTACTCCCCTCTCAGAAAAATATTCAATAAGCAAGCAGGTCTATTCTTCTGAATACAATAATCATTTCAATTTAAATCTAAAATATACCATTAACTGCACTGAATAAAATAATGTTGGCGAACTCAGTAGCAGTTAATTCATTTTATCTTTTTTCGAATTATTTACTCACATTTTATGATCGTGCTAATGATAATAATAATAAAATTAGTTTAAATAAAAACTAGTGTCATCAGTAATTATCATTCATGTTTTTGTAAGACAAAACTTTTCTCTTACTTCAATCTTTGGCCTGTAATTGTGTGCAGTAATTTCCATGGAATCCAACAGAATTGAAACATTTATTGATCTGCATCTGGAAAAAAGGAAAAGAAGAAGATATAGATTACTATTCAAGTGACTTTTTCTTATTCTTTAAGGATTACTAAATTGCCAAATTGTTCATGGTATCTTTGGAATTCATGACCTTGATTCTGGGATAAAGTGATTACCCATATGCTTATAAGAATCTTTTGTATGTAAGTTGCATGTGTTCTCCTGGCTGCTTTGCCTGATTGAGAACGTAAAACCCCTTTTTACTAAGAAAATCCTCCTCCCTCTCTTTCGGACTGGCTAACTCATGTTCAGTTGAAAAGATCCGATAAATTTCCTCGCTTCCTAGCTGTCATTTGAAAAGCCCACACGAAGATCCCTCTCGGATAGGCGAAAATCGAATTCACGTCTTTTACACTAGAAGTTAGCACACTGTTGGCGCTCTTTCAATTGCGCATGTGGCAGTTGAAAATATTTATAGCACTTGAGCGCTACACTCAGTTTGAAATTCCCACACAACCTCGATGAAGAGGGTACACATTTGCTGAAGATGATAGAATATACCTTTCCACATATTTGTCTATAATCTTCGTTATAATCCTTATGGACAATGTTGATAAAACAGTTCTGGAGCACAGAAACACTCCTGAAAGAGAGGTACTAGAAATTCAGCACTTTGAGCTCGACCATGAACGGATGTTGATAACTGATCTACAAATATATTACTATTCATGACAAACATCATGAAAAACGTTTGGGATGTATGTCAGTGAATTCAACAACTTTTCACCACTCTTAAATATGCATGAATTTTTTTTATATATAGCGCTGATTTAAAACAATTTGTTATCTTTGATCTGAGGAAATTTGACCACTGAAAGATTTGTCTAATGACAAAGAGAAAGGGACACCTCTGTCACTGACAATTCAATTGCAGAGTAGAGAAAGAGCTCAAAAACATCACTTTAGAAGACTACGTTACTGAAATACCGAGGATGCTAGTAACGTTTTCTGACAAAAGCCTAGATGTTGTACTTTATTTCTTGATGTCTCGGAAAGTACATTACCTTGATAACCATTGCCGGTTGTAGAAAAGAATGACGCCGTAAACTTCAGACTGTCGTTGTTGATGTTGCACCGATACATGCCGAATGTGAGAGAGAGATAGAAATATGAATCTGCAGGTTTCCTCCAAGAGAAACTGGACCCTTCACTTGGTCCAGAAGGCTAAAGTATTGCTGTTTGTGTAGGCATTTTGATTACACTTGATATTTCAGAAGTTTTATTTCGATTTGCAATAGACTTTGTGTAACTGTTGAGTGCTGTCTTATAACTCTGGAGTTTTGGGTTTGAGCCATTTGCTGTATGCTGATTTATTTATTAATTATTTGACTACGTGTTATGCTTGTGACAAAACTGTCCAAGACAGCCGTAACTTAACTATGTGATGTCGAAGCTAGCAAAAATTCTTAGGAATTTCTTTAGAACTCTTAATTTTATTTTAAAAAAATAAAAAAAAACGAATGGTATTATTATAACTACAAATACTACCTAATATGAACATACAAAGTTACACGAACTTCACTTTACATGAATAATGGCAGAGTATGACTTAAATTTAGTAGTGATAACCTTGGTAATTAGGATATAATATTAGATGATGATGTTGATGTGGAGAATGGAGACTCGTGAATGCTGGGATCTCTGTTTACCCCAACTGTTAACGATGCAATCTTTCAAAGAAAATTACTTTGTTATCATTTGACAATATATGGCATCCAGATTTTGCACATAAACAGAGTCTCTGATTCTATACGATAAGCTCCTTTTATCATTCAGATCTACAAAATCAATTGATATTTAGAGGTGATTTTATGTGGATCAAATAGTTTATGCCTTACATTTTCATTTATTAGCGATAGACGCAACTGATCCCAAAGTACTACAATATCTGGTATGTATTTATTAATGAGTGCGCAACACAGCAATATTACCACAGTAGTATGGGTGGCACTCTGAACAAGATCAAGATAAGATAAGGAATTGTGATGTGATTGGCTGATAAGATCATGACGCCATTGTGTGTATGAAGTCAGGACTGTGGGATGTTTGGAATTCCCCTGGGGAACATCTGCCATTAACCATCTGCGTTATGTGGTGTGTTTTCATTCACATATGGAATTGTGGGTGATGGTTACAGATAAGATAGGTGTTTGTTAAGATCGGTGACATCATTGTGTATAATTCGTAGAGTGACATCATGAGTAAGGAATGTTTGTAATTTCTCTGGGGTTACTTCTGTCATTGACGTCACGTATAGTGTGTTTTTGTTCATGTATGGAATTATGGGTGATGGTTAGAGATAAGATAGAGTATGGTATGCTTGGAATTTCCCATGGTGATACCTATTCGTTATTGACATCACGTTGTGTGTTTTTGTTTACATATGGGATTGTGAGTGATGGTTGCAGATAAAATGTATGTATTCCTAGGAATTTCCCTGTGGACACATGTGTCAGTGACATCATGTTGTGTCTTTGGAGTTTAGAGTTTAGAGTGAAGAGATAAAAAATATCTTGACTCTAAACTGTGTCTCATCAGCTTTTAGAGATAAAAATGAGTTCTTTTTTGAATGAAGGACCAAATGGAATTAAAAAAAAATAAACGGAGATAAAAATGGATTACAAGAATTTCTGTATGTAGTCTAGAAATAATTCTAATGATAATTTAGATTAACTTACTTACTCTCCAGAATGGCTCTTCTTGGAACAAACAAACTTCTGAAAGCAAATTGATATTCGAAAATAGCTGAATAATAACCATATATTCACAGCACAACACACACACACACAAACACAAGGCCTGAAAGAACGAAATTTCTCTTAATAATCTGAAAATACCGTTGACTCTTGTTACTTATAGGATTCTGTCCATTTCGTTAATTTCATTCGTTTTTCACATTTAGGGCAACCAATATCATTGAAACCAAAACAGGGTGCCTATTAAAACGTTAATCTTTTCATTTTACTCTTCCTCTGGCAAGCAATATTTGACATTTGCATGTCGATTCTATTATCCAATCTCTTGGTTTGTTCAGAGATAGGGAACCAATTTCCCAGAAAAAAAGCGGCATTACTTAAATTGCATAACAATCCAACGACACCAGAAGTTGTTGATTTAAATTTACACAATTTTATTTGAATGAAATATTATTTATAATATTCTATTTTGTGAATCTAACACACAGAAATTAAATAAAGTGAAAAAACCATTCTATTTTTGTTCCTGACTCTTATTGTAACATTAGTGATGTTGTTCAAAGGGTATGATTTCCGATGCTTGTGGACCTTTCCAAAGCTTGCAGATGTTACACGCATCTGAACATTTATTCATTTCTGATCATGGGAATTGCTACTGTAGTAAAATAAACAATAAGTGTTAATTTTATTTTTTATTCTGTTTTTAACTCTTTCAGGTAAATCTTTGCAAATACATGGTGATTTTGTCATTGCAAATCTTACAATAATTCCATCAGAAATACCAATTTCTTGGGGAAATAAATTTGACCCCATTATCCAAAAGAAAATGAACATCAATAAGACCAGTGATATCTGAAAATTCGTATTTTCCCCCCACTGTAGATTTTTCATTTGTGTTATTTTTAATGAAGTCTCATTTCCGATCTTTTGTGGTGACCGTCTTGTAGCTGTAATGACACATGCGTACTAATGAGTTTATAATCAGTTCTTCTTTTTCAGTAGATGGACGAAATAATGTATTATTATTATTATTGGTTTTCCATTGGTTATGATTCTTTATAAATGCACAGTTACAGGTTTCAGAGATTCCTTATTGTGGTTATTTTAACTATTTTGAAATATTAATGTTTGCATTCAGAAGTTCGTAAGTTCCAGGATGTGCATTTTGGAGGAAAAGTAAGTTATTGTTTCTTTGTGTAGCTTAACATAACAATGGTCATCGTAAGTATTATCATCACTTGAGATTTTTATTTGTAATTTCAAATGACTACTGTTCAAATGTTTTGGTAACTATAATTCAAATTCTAATACTGAATATTTTTTCACAAGATTAATCATAGAGTACATAGAATAGAGACTACATTAACGAATTTTCATGTCTGAGTAAATAATATGTCGTTATAAGGTGGATAACAAAAATGTTCATGAAAGTATTTCCAACTGTTTTGTGTTAAGTAAAATACCCATAAGTCATTATTTTTTTTGCTTGTTAGGGTGATTGGGGAAAGGTTTTGATGCAGATGTTTATTGAATTTGTGTTAGAGAAAGGATCGCGCATTGTCGAAATTGCCAAAACACCTTATGATGAGTAATATTTATTTATTTTTTAAAAAAGATCTCTGAAATCTAGAAGGTAATTTTATTTTAAATAGCTATCATCGGTGATTGGCTATGTTGATGATGACAGGATTGTCTATAATCAAGCTCCCATAATTCTAGAGGTTGAATTGAGAGATACAATGGAAAAAGAAAATAAACAACTCACAGATCCTGGTGTTAGTAATCATGTTCCTGCCGCTGGTGTGGCAGGAGGGAGCTGGGACCCCACAAATTTTACATCCACATTCTGGATGTGAAACTAATGTCTCTTCTTCTTCTAGTACTGATGCCTCACTCTATGAGCCTTTTTATATAGTTTTGGTGGGTCGGTCACGATTCTCTATCATAATATCAAACTCGTCAAATGGATTACCAAATTAGATTTTGTGACCTAGAACTCCTACCACCGGAGTCATTTTGCAATTTATTTCGAGATATGCTAAATAAAATAATTCATTGTTTATCAACCTTAGGAAAATTTTCACACATTCGGTTGGGGGTCACCACCTCTAGTTTAGAGAGCAACATAAATTTACCATTTATGTTGCTCTCTGAATTAACTATTCAAAGGATAATTGATGCCCAATTTATGCTGTTGCCCAATCGAAACATGATTTCCTTTTAGCAAATGATCTTTCTATAGACGTTGTGCTTATTAATATCAGTAATCAAGGTAGTGGAAGAACCAATGTGAAACGAAGAATGCTGCTTAGCTTGGATGAAGTTCTGGAAGAAAAACAAGCTATTGTAGAAATTACTAACAAAGACAATCTTTGCATGGCCCAAGCACATGTTCTGGTTGTTCATTCACACAGTTATGATGCCAGAACATACAGACAAGTGCGGTTAGATTGTAAAAAAGTTACAAAGATGGCCTTTAACTCTCCACAAAATTGCAGGGGTTCAGCTCAGTCCATGCAGCGTTCTAGAGGCAGGTCTATTTCAGAAGCATTTGACTCCGGAATACCAAATCGTAATTTTTTCCACAGATGCTGATTTTTCTGTGGTGTTTCAGGGAACAAATGCAAATAAATAGATCTATCTTTTATATCGCAATTTTCATTAGGATTTCGTGTGTAGTGTGCCCGTTCTGTTTGGGGGTTCCTGTTATTGTTCCAGTTGTTTGAAAACATTCAACAATTCTATAAAATTGCAATTGCATAGATGTTTAAATGTATGCATCCGTGGTTGCACAAATGCCAGTCATAGTGTACAGGCACTTTTTTAGTGCGTGTCATAAAATAGATTTTTCTATGGCAACGAATGTCTGAATTTGCACATACAAATAAAATTTGTCCAAAATTCTATTGTTGCAGGGAATGTTTGGCTACTTTCTCTACAGATAAAAGCCACGTCTGTCCACTTGAAAATTACTGGTGACAATGCAGGAAAGAACACACTAAACAGCTATGTTATGTGCTGAAACCAGAGGTCCTAAATAAGCAAGTTTCCATGATCTGTTTTGACACAGAAACAATTGCATTGCTGTTGTTGTCGTGTTCCGGTATTGTGTACAGCTGATTTTGGAAGTCACAAGTGGGAGTTCTAGGGTGAAACCTGGTGTGGAACAGTTATTACAGGAGTTGTTTTCTGTCTTGAATATCATGAAAGGGTGCCAAGATGGTAGGATCCTTCGGACTATCAAACCAAAATACGAAAATATCCCTGTGATTGCACACAATTTTCGTGGTTTTGATGGGTATTTTATTTTGGAATAAATTTTTGTTAAAAATTTCCATCCCCATGTAGTAATTGATGGATCGAAGATATTTGGTTTCTATTACGACCTGTTAAACATCATATTTCTTGAGAATTTTTCATACATTAGTGTACCTCTAAGGAAACTGTCAGCCATGTTCGATCTGCCAGAAGTTCATAAGTTCCACACATCCAATTCGCTGGATTATCATGGACCCATCCCTGAAAAATCATATTTCCAGCTAGAACTTATGAACAAAGAAACTCGTACAGAGTTCCAGAATTGGTATGAAAATCAGCTAGACACTGAATATTATTTAAAAGTGGAACTCTTAGCTTATACAAAATATGATGTGCATGTTATGTATGACAGCTGCAATACTTTTCATGCTCTCTTCATACAACTCACCCAGATTAACCCATTTTTTCATGACATAACAGTTGTAGGAGTATGTTTGAGAGTATTTCTCCAGAACTTTTTAAAACCTAACACTTTGGCCATTCTTCTTACTCAGAGTTATAGGGGGGGGCGTTGTGTTAACCTTTTTGTGTTTCCTCAAAAAGGTTAACACAAACATTGTTAACCTTTTTGAGGAAACAAAGGATCGTGAAAGCTATTTTTGTAGCAAAGGATTCAAAGTGATCTCAAGTTGGGAATGCCAACTAAATACAGGAATTTCAGAAAACATAGCCTTGAAAAACTTTATTGCTGCACTTAAAATTCCAGATATCATTTTGCCTTGTAGTTCTCTGCATGATGGCAGAACCAACTGCTACAAAATGTATCACACAACTCAGTCAGAAGGGGAAGTTATTCGCTATTTTGACTTCAATAGCCTTTTTCCATGGGTAATGAAATACCAAGTATTTACTTTGGATCTTCCCAAAGTAATTCTTGATAATTTCAACTATACTCCTGGGGTAGAGTCGAAACTTTGGTATACCATGAAAAAATATTTTCATGGTATACCAAAGTGGCGTCCACTTTGGTATACAATGAAAAAGTGGATGAATTTAAAGACCTTTTGTTACCAGTTTTGCCCATGACTGTACACGAAAAATTAATCTTCCCCTTAATGAGTCCCCATGCTCTCATGGGGACCGATTGTTTACTGGCATATGGTGCACTCAAGAATTAGATCTCAGCCGTGCTCACAGTTAAAAAGTTGTAGAATTTTATGGTGTATTTCTCTAAAAAATTTGAAGGTGAAGAAAACTTCTTTGCTCACTACATTGATACCTTTCTGAAGCTGAAACAGGAATCTTCTGGATGGCCTGAAGATAAAAACCAACAGGCTATCTGGATGAGTTTTTGCTAAGGGAAGGTATTATATTAAATGGTGAACACATTTGGAGAAACCCTGGTAAGCCTTCGCTTGCTAAGATTTGTTTGAATTCCCTATGGGGAAGGCTTGGCATGAGAATGTTAAGAAATCAAACCCAGGTGGTTTCCTCTTATGAAGACCTGATAGAACTGTTCCTAGATAACAGTAAAATTATCCAAGATGCCAGGATAGTTTTGGAAGAGCAGATCATGGTTGCCTACTCTCCTATTGAAGGAACTGAGCCTAAAAATAGGAAAGGGAAAGCTGTCATCTCTTCATGTGTAGATACCTACAGTAGGATAAAGTTATATGAGGTATGGAACCTATGCAAAGACAGCTTTTGTACACAGATATGTATTCTGTCATTTTCCCTGAAAAACAGAGTGATTACTCACCATCCACCGGTCACTATCTTCCGGAGCTAGGCAATGAACTCAATGGTGATGTTCTTGTTGAATTTGGTACGACAGCCCCCAAATCTTATTCCTGCAGGGAGAGGGTAGGTTTGTGATCAAATGCAAAGATATTACTTTAAATTCTTGCATGCCCACTAATATTAATATGGAATCTATGCTATAAGCAGTAAGGGGTGAGCCACAAAACATCCAAATTCCTGTGCCATTTTCCGTCCATAGAGACAAATGGAGCTGTCAACTGAAAATGACCTCCGTAACAAAAAAATTTGGATACACCTTTGCGAAGCACATTGTGTCAACAGACACATGCACTTGTCTCTATGGGTATTTTAAAGGATAATTCCTTACACTCACATACCCTATAAGCAAACGATTCCATCTATGGGACAGAAAACTAAACAACATTCTACTTGGTAGGTAAAACAAAATCCATCGCTGTTTCCCACATGATAATCTGCAGTGTCACGCTTCTCTTGGTCAATTTACACATCACTGTTATTGTTACTATTATTCCACAATTGCTCTTTTTTTTTCTTAGAATTTAAAAAATTTTAGAATTTTAAAAAATAGTTTTGGAATGATTACATGGTGACTATAATACAACAAAGAAAAAAATCTTGATGGAGAGATTTTTATTGTATTACAAAAACAAGTATGTCTATTCTTACATGATCTCTGATTATATAAAAATAATCATAATCTAATTATGTGTTATTTTCGCAATGTTTATACATCCATTTACATGAATTATTTCGGAAGCTACTCAGTCCGAAAAACAACCTTCGTGTTGTCTCTCATAGAACATTGGAAATATCTAATAAGCCTACCACCGGAAGAAATCTTATACTGTTACAGTGAAAAATCAGGATAAATGTTAAAAAAATTTACCAACATATAATTCGTGAATGGTTTAAAGTTACCTGAATTTGATTCAACTGTGAGAAATTTACTCATAATCGATGATTTGGTTCACCAGTCTAAGGACAGCACGGAAATAGTTGATGTTTTCATAAAAGATTCACATCACCATAAACTCAGTGTCATTCTGCTGACACAAAATTTATTCGGTCAAAGAACACATTTTCAGCCAATATCTCTCAATAGTTATTATGTTATTGCTTTTAAAAATCCTCACGACTCATTACAAATTTCTCATCTTGCTACACAAGTGTTTCCATGGCAGTCAGGTTGAGATTTATAAAGTTGAGATTTATAAAGATGCAACCCGGGATACCCCACTCATATTTAATTTCAGACTTTAGACAAGAAACACCAGATATTTTATGCTTATGCTCACGGATCTTGCCTGGGGTAGAACTCAATACAGTCTATATTCCCGAATGGCTGATCGACTCAAAGAATATAATTATCTCATTCCTCTCCAAACATTTGCACACGATTGATGGGATATACCATGTTTGAATTGTCTTACACAGACAGGTGAGCCAGTTGAATCTTTGGGACTTATTTTGACTTTGCGGACAAAAAGTGTAGCCTCTTCAATTTGCACTTTAGACTTATTATCTGCACTTGAACTCAGTAAACAAATTTAGGGAGAACCCCAAAATCAAGGAATACGAATGGAAACTTTGTTGGTCAAGTACCGGTCTTGATGCATGATGTCAAGTTGTATTCGCCCAAGCCTCTGGACTCTTTTCGATTGGTTAATTCGAGGTTGTCGTCTACGCATACCACGTTCGCTTTTGGTAAATATATCACTAACATCATTAACGTCATCTTTAACAAACAGCTCGCTTGTCAGTTGATTGCGTTTAGCCTCTCCATCATAATTTAACAGGTTTTCAATATAAGCTCTATAAGGATACGTATCTGATGCCACATTCACTAGTTTGACTTGGAGTAAAAGTCAATTTTTAATTTGAAAAGGGAATGGAGAAAATTGTTCACGACACCAACTGAAGAATCTTTACCATCATTGTCAGTGATGCCCACACGTACACATAGATATGGTTTTCTCAAATCCAAGTATTCTTCAGATGTACGTGGTATGCAAAATTCCATAGAACCTTCACTGTCAGTACTTGATATTGGTTGGTAGGTGACATAAGAACTTCTTTCCATACACAAATTGACACGAGGGCGGGAAAAAAGATCTAACTCTGACATCATATCCTCAGCGAAAGATGTCATCTCGCTTGCGCCTTTTAGTATTCGTCTTCTTCTTCTTGCTTCCTTGAGCTCTCTGAAGTAATCGGCTCTGAGCTTTATCAGCAACGGTTTTCCCAGCTTCTGATGCACTGATTATAAATTCTCGACATACAGGTTTCCCCTTCCAATACATCTCCTATCATTTCCTGACCAGATTTTAAGGCTTGACGACCAACAAACTGAACCCCATCTGCCTGCATTGTGTAATATCTGAGATAATCATTCATCCTTCACTTGTTGGAAGTATGATTTAACTCTTGTCTTGCCGCCACGAAATTGACATAATTCACCACTGTCAGAATGAATTTCAATGCAGATTGACTTAAATGTTTGTTTTCGTAACTGATGATAATCAGGAACAGCAAAACTGAAGGAACATTTGGTGCTGCACTGAACAACTCGTAACAATGATGCACATGTATTACCGACTATCTGTTCTTGGATTAAATCAGAATAAACAAAATAAGCGGCTGCACCACTCTTTATATCAATTGGATATTTCCCAGTGATTGGGCTTTTCAGTGTAACACCAAACTGATTAAAACCCAGTATAAGGTCCAACCCCGGGGCTCCTTGGGAAACAACAGGTTATAATCTTTTGGGACTGTCATGGTGTTGTTTGGATTCTTTTTTCCAGTATTCACAGAACTCACATCAAACACTGCTTGAAGAAGTTCAGAGGATGAATTATAACTGCCATGAGGAATCTTATACACTTGGTAAAATCCTTCTTTAGACTTTCCGAAAACATTATTTCCTGTGATGTTGTTGTCAGTGATATTGACAATTCTTCCAACTGCACGTATCATATGAAACTCATCGTAACCGGAATCGATATTATTAAATTCTCCCTAAGATGAATTTCGGCAAGAACAAGCGTTACTGGGAAGGGTTAAGAAAAGCATCTTCGTTTTTGAAAAAGATCCAAGAAGAAGAAAAAAACTTCTTCCCTATGAACCCAAGAATTATGCGATGAGGGATAACTGAGCCCCTTAACCAATACTGAAGCTTTCCTTTCTGTTTGCGTTGTTTAAGTACTCTTTCGATTAGATACACGTTCCAGAATTTCACTGGGTATATTAGCCTTTTGCAGTTGAGGTTCATAGAATGTTCCCCCCACTATCTCTCCGTTCCGACCGTGAACTTTATATACTAGAGGGTTTCTATTAATAACCTGAGCAATAGCGAACAATTCTCGTGTCCAGTTACCCCAAAACCCTTTTCTAAATTTGTGGGTATGTATATGGAAAAAAAAAAACGTGTGCTTAATGGGGTTTAGGGAAACCAATGATAGTGTGTAATTAATTATTTAGAATTTGGTTTTTCATTCAAAAAAGAACTCACTTTTATCTCTAAAAGCTGATGCCATCTCATGAATCTAAACTAAAAATTCCAATAACCAAAATTTTTTTAATAAAGATATATAATTAATTAGAAAAAAGTAATGAACTTTAATATCTTAAAATTTTAGACAAATCAAAATATTCGGATGAGTTATCTATATAGGGAAAAAGTTGTGCGTGCTTGAGGGGTGAGGGGACACCTGTGATAGCCAATAATTAATTAATTTAGAAATGTGAACATGACCACTAAGACCATAATTCAGAGAGAGGGATTCTATAAGCAGTGGTATGAATGTGGACTTTCGTCATCACTATTAACAATGCAGAACTTCATTAACTTCATCACAGCGAATTCCAAATCACACAAACCCATATGATCAACATTATCTACACCAGTTTCGTCATAAAGCACATGTTATCATTACCCACAAAGTATGATGATTATCAACAGAATGAGGAACAGTTATCCGAAGGTGAAGACTAAATTTCAAATAGAATATACATATAGATCTACAAGTTTTAAAAGTACTCACTCTTTTGCTCTGTAGCCATTATTCAGGCAATATTTCTAAAAGAAAGAAGAAACATTTCATTTACTCATTAAATATTACAGCTATACTGTTTCAAAACAGAAAGAAAACCTTAAAAACTGAAGTAACTTTTGAACGAAAAAACGATACTTTTACAGGAGATAAGAACTACAAATAAATGAAAAGAATAAATTTAAGAACATCCCATGAAAGTAGAAAAATATGTCGATCCTTGATTTACCAATAATTATCGGCGCAATATTCATAAACAGTACATCATTAAACTCACACATCATCCCATTTTCGTTTTCTTAAAACGTCATAACAGAATGAATAGAGGATTGTATTTTAGAATTTTTATTAAAATACAAGAGTAACTTCAACATAATCATGTGCACTACTTACCTCGGGTATCTCTTTAGCTAATTTCAGTGTCCAGGTATACTTCACATCACTATATTTTAAAAACAGAAAATATAATCCATAAAATATAATATATATATATGCAGAAAAAAGAAAAAAGGTTTAATACTTTCACACGACTAGTTTCGGCTTTTTACAGCCTTCTTCAGGTGTTTTTATAAAAGAAGAACCTTAAACATTGAAGATAAAAAATAAGTAGGAATATCACAGACAAATTACTATACATATTTAACGTAAAAGCGTTGCAATTAACGTATTCAAAGTAGTTTCTTCGTTGGTCACATTGTGGGGTGATTGCATGCGTATGACGTCTGTCACGCACCAGTATTTGATTGCAGCAGAATTGCAGTATGGGAGGTTAGAGCTTAAATTATTATCTAAATGTACAGGGTTGAGGATGATTTCTCTAGATTCTACAATTTTCTCTCTTATTCGTCATGACAACTGAAAATGTTGTTAGATCTATCCCAAAAGGATTGTATGACTATGGTTTCATCATTAGAATCGGCCAAAAACAGGACATGGCTGGATAAAGCATTGGCACATGTTCTCTTGTAAGCATTGTCCCTCCTGTGCTCCTCCATATGCAATTCAATAGACATCCGTCTGACCAAAGTAAGTGTATTGAATTGCATATGGAGGAGCACAGGAGGGACATCGCTTACAAGAGAACATGTGCCAGAGCTTTACCAGCCCTGTCATTTTTTCGGTCGATGTCTATGAATCATCTGCATGAAAGTTTCACTTTGGAAGGAACAGACAGGGCTAAGGGTCAGGTAAACAGTACTATAAGGAAAAACAAACGAGTCAAGTGTCTTTGCAGTTACGGATATTCGTTCATCCAGTGCAGCTATCGTATTGTGTTGTGGTGTTTTGTATCCAGAAAAGTAAAGTAAAATAATGGGTGAGCCACAAAAGTCATTGAAATTTTCTTTTTTCAGGAAAATAGCATGAAACAAAACACTTCACATAGATCTAAAAGGATGGAAACGGATTATTATTTTAGAAGACACGTATATTGTGATGTATTTATCCAGGACCACTTGCGAAAAGTTATGCAGGAAGTGGTCTGATATCCTCTGCAACTTGAAAAGAAGTGTTTACTGCGAAATGGACCTCAGTGAGTGTTATATTCTGAAATGCCAAGATGGGGAACTAATACTTGATGATACGCGAGCTGATGAGAGTAAAGCTTTTTCAATTAGTCGTGAAGAAGCTAGCTGAGAGATTTTGTATCCAGAAAAGTAAAGTAAAATAATGGGTGAGCCACAAAAGTCATTGAAATTTTCTTTTTTCAGGAAAATAGCATGAAACAAAACACTTCAAATAGATCTAAAAGGATGGAAACGGATTATTATTTTAGAAGACACATATATTGTGATGTATTTATCCAGGACCACTTGCGAAAAGTTATGCAGGAAGTGGTCTGATATCCTCTGCAACTTCAAAAGAAGAGTTTACTGCGAAATGGACCTCAGTGAGTGTTATATTCTGAAATGCTAAGATGGGGAACTAATACTTGATGATACGCGAGCTGATGAGAGTAAAGCTTTTTCAATTAGTCGTGAAGAAGCTAGCTGAGAGATTTTCACCAAAAATGTATGATATTGATAATCAATCACTATTTTTGAAAGTTAATTACCAGCTATTCGTGTCATTGGGAAAATTATCGCTAATCATTTAAATTCATCAATGATAAAATTAGATTTTCAAGATTTTATCCAATTCGATAAAGATTCTTTATTTTGGGACATATACGAACATTTTACAAAAACTGTTTGTGTATATTTGGTGACAAAGAATACACAGAATATTTAAGGCATGGTGTTATTTCCAGACTGACACAATATCAAATTTATGAAGGTGTGATTACAATGGTATCTTTTTTTAAAATCTCTTTTGCATAACCAGCTATTTCGATGTAATGTAACCAAGAAACAGTGAGTAACAAAAGCTTTATTCATTGAACTCTTTAGAAAATATTAAGAGTGTAAACTATATATTGAGAAATATTTTTAGGTAATTACATGTTTCGAATTTTTCTCAGTGAATATACTTGTAAATAGTATTTCAGCAAAATAAAATATGCATTCGTAAACTTAAAAGAACAAAGATGTCTGCTTTTGTTCTTGTGTTTTTCCACAGTGAATTTTTTACTCAGTTATTCTGATTAGAACTTGCCATTTAAATCCACAACTTTATATCTTAATGCAATTCTGTTTAATTATTAAAAAAATAATCACTACTGTGAAATTAATGCCAGGAACTGAAAAAACTAGTGTAGAAAACTGATATCCATGTAATTGATTATATTAGAAATTGTCTAATGCTACCTATTGACATTGTTTCAGTTATCTGAAAACAATTCGTTCACATAATCGAAAATCTGAACTGTTAGAATTTGGTCCTTTTTCAGAGAGAGAGAGAGCAGATAATTAACCCAAAACGTGATTTTAACTCTTAAAGTTTGGTATAGAAAAATGTTTGTACTCTCCTGATAACACATACACAAATTTTACCTTTCCCACACAAAGTAAGATAAAAACACACCAACAGTGTGTTTTTATCTTACTTTGTATCCAGCAGCATGTGAAAACCTGTCATTGAGTCATCTGTGCAAAAGGTTCATTTTTGAAGGAATGGTCAGGGTAGGCATATAGTAAGGTTATTAATAAATTTTTATAGTAATATAACAAACCATAGATTCCAGTGACTTTGGACTTAGGGTAAATGTTCATCCACTGAGCTGCTGTTTTGTGTTGTGGTGTTTTGTGTTTGTTAATGTAAAAATAACGGGTGAGTCACAAAATTCTTTGAAAGTTTCTATGTGAAAAGTTCTAATAGTTTAGAATTTTGGAACAGAAAGTTAACATAAAATATAAGATCAGAGCTAATAATCGGTTAAATAATAATAATAATAATAATAATAATAATAAATAAATATTTATTTGTGGTGCCGTACAAAGTAATCTAAGAAGAAGAATGAAGGAAAACGATTATGAAAAATCGACAGTGGGTGAAAAATACGAATTTTCAGTTATCATTGGAATAATTGACAGTCAAATTCTTTTGAATAAGAGTTCAAATTTATTTCCTAAAGAAATTTGTATTTCTGAGGGAATTATTGTAAGATATGCATTGACAAAATCACCTTGTAGTTGGAAAGAATTACTTGAAAGAGATAAACAACAGAATTCATGGTTAATAAAATATAACCATCAGCTGAAGTGGGAAATTGGTTCATATCTCTGGACAAACTAAGAAATTGGATGAAAGAATCAACATGCAAATATCAAATATTACTTGCCAAAGGAAGAGAAAAATCAAAAACATTAACGAGGTTAATCGGGACGCTTGTTCTTGACTTAAATGAAATTGGATTCCCAAAACGTGAAAAGATGCCGTATACTTTTAAATGCTTTTGGAAACATAACAAAAGATTCTGTGCTTTTAACAATGTTAAGAAATATCTGTATTGGTTTCAAAAAAATAAATATGCAACGCTTAAATTTACTACAGTAATAAATTCCCAATGATCACCAAATGAAAATTAACTTTCAGATGTGAGTCACGTTGTCAAAAACCTCATGATGGCAATTTCACAAGCATGGGAAGAACCTTTGAACAACAGTGCAAATTTAACAATAAGAAGATTAAGGAAAAAAAAAACAATTGCATTTTTCACTTTATTTATTTTCTGTATGTTCCATTCAGTAAATACAATTTGTAAATAATATTTCATTCAAATAAAACGTGTAAATTTAAATGAAGAAATTGGGTTTCGTTGATGTGTTATACAAATTTAAGTAAGACCATAATATATATTTTTTCTCCTTGTAAAATTTCATGCCACAAGCTAACCAGACACTTTTTGTTTTGAAAATCTACTCAGTGAAACTCTGTCAACTATTGGAAGCGAAAGGAAATGGGTATTAAATTAATAGGCAGAATTTTAGTGGATAATATTTTACCTCAAAGGTGAATTTACTTATTATATATGTAGATACCTCAAGTAGACCAGAAAAAACAATCGTACTTAAAGTACGACTATTAGAATTTGGTTATTTACAAAATGACATTACATATTTTAACTCATCAAGTTACTAAAGTCTTAAAAAGCTTGTTGTATTAAAAAATATATTGTAGCATGCAGATAACAAGGGAATCAACAACCGTATTTAAAAAATACTCGCCATTGGAAGAGAAAAGTCAAAAAACATTAACAAACTTAATTTCCAGATCCATTCTTCATTTAAATGATACCAAATGATGAATGAATTTCAAACTTTGAAAGGGTGATGAATTTCTTGTTTGTTTTGATAATAAATATTTGTATTCGAAAGAATATCTAATATAATAATTGTGTTAAAATATATATATATATATATATATATATATATATATAAATATCCCTACTGTGAAATAAATGTCGGGCTGAGAGGACAACAGTCAATAGGGACTAAGAGAAATGAGTTTTACATATTTGAACTGTGTAAAAACCATAGTTTAACTTGTTTTGAAATGTCACATGGAGAAAAATTACATGAATTAAAAGTAAGCACCAGTGGCAAATCATACACTATGGACATCAGCGCAAATGTTAAATCAGAAAAATAAGAAAAAAAAATATTGTCTTTTTCACTTTATTCAATTTCTGTATGTTAGTTTCAGTAAATACAATTTGTTAATAATATTACAGTCAAATAAAAGGTGACATAGAAATTAACAAAGTATATATTACAGAGCTAATATTCATTTGAAATAAATTCCAGTTTCCTAGCTACACAAAATGTAATAAAACAAAGAAGCCATTTACTTGAAAACAATAAGTTTATAAAATCCTTAATCAGGAATGAATAATTTTAGGATATGTGTCATAAGATTTTACACTAGAAAAACAGTCGTACTTCCCCGAACTGATAATAGCACGCAAAACATTAAAGGGAGAATATGAGTCATGAAAAAGATGACATTTGGAATGTCATGTGGGAAGTATTATCAAACCCTCAAGTAAGACCAGAAGAATTTCAATCCCTCCCAGTCAGAAAAGTTCACAAGTAGACACAAAAATTACAGATCGCTGGTGGATATAATAGTCAGGAAAAGACAGGTTGAGGTTACACTCACCACCTTGGGAATAAAAACATAGTATGACCGAATACTAAGGAATTAACAGTCTATCAAACGGACAGAAAATCCAAGGAACAAAATTCAAATAGTTTTTCAGGTTATTACAGAAATTTCATTCTTTCAAGATTGTGTTTTTGTGTGTTGTGGTGTGGATAAAAATTCAGCTATTTTGGAATATCTATTTGCATTAAGAAGATTCGTTTTGGAAAGACCATAAGTAAATTTTAATTATCATTAAAATTTCTAGACTACATACAAAAAAACATTAGTAAACATTCGAAAAGAGGTTGCCTTTTACCAATAATCTTTTAGTGATGTCACCTCCAACTGATAGTGAAAACATCGGAGGAAAAAAGTGTATGTTTGAGGGACACCAGCATATAATTAATTATTTAGAAAACCGTACACACAGACGCCATCTAAGACTTCCCACCTTTAACAGGAAAGAAAAACCCCAAAATGTATTGGAATTTTTTCTAACTTAAACATAACAACTGATAATTGTAATTTCAATAATCAAAGTTCGTAAGTGTAATTCTAATACTGAATAGTTTTTTTTCATAAGAATAATCACAGGGTACATATTATAGTATCAACATGGATATATTAGCGACTTTTCATGTCTAATGTGTGTGTATGTGTGTGTGTGTGTGTTTTTCAGGGACACCAGCATATAATTAAATTATTCAGAAAAAATCTTAAACACTGCCGCCATCACGACTTACTTTAAGAATTCCCACCCTTTAACAGGAAAGAAATACCCCAAAATGTATCGGTAAATTAGTACAGCAATCTATAGACAACCATGACAACCAAAGACAAAACATGACGACAATGACGGATGTCTGTCACCCTGGGAAAATTCCAAGATATCTTATCTCAAAAACATCGCTCACAATTCCATAGGCAAACTAAAACACTATGCGATATCACAGAGAGACATATGTGCCCCAGAAATTTCCAAATACATAATGCCATGATTCTTATCTCTAAATAACAACTCAATGCATTAAGCGAACGAAACACACCACATGATGTCCCTGACAGACGAGGGCCCCAGCGAAATTCCAAACATTCCAAACTCTATAATAACTCGCATCCACGTCACGATTCCTTATCTTATGTTGATCTTGATCTGGTTAAAATTGTCTCACCAATCCCAACACGATTCGTTATCCACTAATATATCTTCCTTTCCATTCAAAACAATAATGTCACTTATTTACAACTAACAAATGACGTCACTTATCTTCATCTGATAACAAGAAACATTCACTACAAGATCTCTTATCTTATCTTGGTCTGGTCAGAAGTGCCCCACCAATCACAACATGAATCCTTATCTCTACCATCACCCATAATTCCATACGTGAACCAAAACACAAGAACTAACGCCACTGACACATATGCCCCAGGGAAATTCCAAACATTACAAACTCATGACCTCACACAGTATGACGTCATCAAATTAACAACCAATCATGTCACGATTCCTTATCTTATCTTGATCTTGATCTGGTCAGAAGTGCCTGATCTACTACTGTGATACTATTAAACCTTTTTCCTTTTTTCTCGGTATTTGTCATTAAATTCGTTAAAAAAAAAATATATATATATATATATATATAGAAGCTCTGTATTATTAAAATCTTGGTATTTTTCTAGCCTGGCTCCCACTGATGAAACATCAATAATGATCGAAACCGGTCTGGGTAGTGGCCCCCTTGCCTTTAATACAAAGCATCATACATCTCCTCCAGGAGATGTGCTTTGCATTAAGGGTAAATATTAAGATTAGTGATCAGAGCTTATTCTAGTTTTACCATGAGTTGGCTTGGTCTTGCACTACATGCAGGGTCAGATAGACTTGCAACACTTGCAGGCACAAACTTGACTTGTTTGTCTGTTTGCTTACTTGGGAAATGCAGTAAAACCAGGTTTAAAATAGCTTGGTATCGTTAACATATATACATATATATATATTTATGTTCAAATTAATGTTCAGAATATATATATATATCATGCCATCATGCAAAATAACGATACAATATACTTACCGACATGCTGGTCTGCACTTTTTTAAACATTCAGGCATCAGATTATTCACAATTTCAAATATTTTATCATTATAAACATCTGGATATCCACCTGTGTAAAAAAAAAAAAGAAGAAGACATAAACGATTTCTTCGTGGTGTAATGAGTCCCTGCGTATATGTCGTCTTAACTGATGCAGTTTATTTGTCATCAACCTGTTTCTTTAAGCTTCTACTAAAGTAGATAATTCATAGAGCCCATATTATTGATACACAGGGTGATTGGTGATTCCTCTAGAGCAGTGATTCTTAACCTTTTCCAAGTCACGAAACACTTTTGATTATAAGAAAAATTTGGGCAACACGGAAAGCATTATGGTCATAAAACTAACAATAAAAATATTCATCGACTTTTCTTTTATAAAAATCGAACTTATTTTAATAAGGTACTTGAGCTTGTCTGCTTTTGCATATTTCAGCAAAATCAGGTCTACTATGTGATATAGCTACCCTCATCTCTTTGTCTATATTAAGAAGAGTATTTCACTCTTTTCAGTTTTTATATTGGTCAATATTGGGAAACCGAACTCACACAAATATGATGTTGAAAACTGTTTCAGTGCCCTTTTGGAGAGAGCTGGATATCGTCTTGGAGAAAAATCCAAAATTCCTCAAGAGTTATTTCAGATAATTTCATTTTTAGAGCACGATCCGTTGACAAGGTAACTAATTCTTCTTCTTCTTCTTCTTGTAACGAAAATTCACAACTCGATGTATTAACTGTGACAAATGGATTTCGTATCCAGTCATAATTGTGCGTATTTAAGGAAGGAAAGTAACTTGAAATCATTTTATCCAATATTTTCTAATGTTCTATTATAACGTAAACAATTTCCTCAACATTTTTATTTTTATTGTGGAGCGAAGGAAATATATCCACTGTATTTTTTTTTTCTGATATGCAGATTTTTCCAAAGAGATATATTTTTGTTTGGAAAACTGACAATTTCTTAGTGGATGTCAAAATATTTTCATATTTCCCTCGGATACTTGTATTAACGCTATTTAAGTAATTAAAAATACCTGCTACTATTTTACTACGTATAATGCTATCTTCAGTATGAGACGTATTTGCAGCGACGTCATTACTACTTCTTCCACTTGTACTTATCCCATCATTAATATTTGCCTCAGAATCACGTTTCGTTTAATAATTAATTTATCCATAGTGTACTGCTACGATGTTAGACAACCCACAAACCAAATACATATTAAAGATAGACTGCGCGCTATTACGATGTTACACAACACACCAGTAGCGTATTCATGGGGGAGGGGTACGAGTTGAGTAGAGGAGTTGCGAATACACACTACGCATCGCATACGACCAATGACTGAGCATCTGCAATGATCACTAATTCATAAGTAGTATAGAAATAGAAAACACCACACAACCTAGATTTAAAGAATGAAATTTATTAATTAGGAAAAGATTTTTGGAAATTTTTCTAGTGTTTTTTCCTTTTTCTTTGGGGGGTGCCAGGGCCCCTTTTCTTCCCGCTGGGTGCACCACTGCAACACACAAATCAAACACATATCACTGAATGGCTGTAAAAGAGACGCTCCTTCCCGCCCTTCCTGCAAACACATGACCCATAAAAACGATATTCTTTTCGTTTAGAAGTCAACGCGCATAGCAGACTTCAGTTGTTAGGATCAGAGTAGCCAATTGCATTCAGAATTGTGTCATGTGACATCTATCACAGGCGGAAAACTTGTAACCAGTTCGCTGAACACCAATGTTCCAGGGAACACCGGTTAATAACCATTGCTCTACGCTGTTCTTTAGACTTGAAATAATAATAATAATTGTAACCCATTGCCGTTATTTAACTATTAAAAATTTTACCATTTCCGGCATGGTTGGCCAAGTGGTTAGTGTATCCGCTCTCCAACCAAAAGGCTGCAGGTTCGAACCAGCCGTGGGCATGGATGTTTGTGATTGTCTGTGAAAATATTAGTGGTCGTGGTCGGCGGTAGATGGCGTTGGTGTAGATGATGAAGATAGTTGCGGTTTGGTGGATTCGTAGGGTTGTAGAGTAGGTGTCCCTCTCGATGAGTCTTTGGACTCTCTGGAGGTGTTACGTATTAATAATAATAATAATTATAAGCAAGTCGAATTGAATTATTAAGTGAGATAAAGTATCTAAATGCTGTGAATGTGTTATGGCGAGTTTTGCCCATTACGATTTTCATTTTTAAAGAAATTTACGAATCCAATCAACACGCAAACGGTTGCTTCTGAGAAGCATTTCGAGTATTTAAAGCATTGTTTGCCATATTATTTTATGGGCAGTTGGTTGCTACTCAACCCGCCAAACCATAAAATTCTGTACCAATCCGCATATATTCTTGATTTTGGATTGCAAAATTCTACTCTTGGAAAATTACAATTTTAATGAAATTATTCGTTGTGATATGAATTTTAGTTTCCACGTTCTTAGACAACACGTTATCAGTTAATGCAGGTAAGATATGATAACTGGAAAATATGCTTACCATTTTTATCGAAGCACACATACTCGAAATTTGGGTATTTCGTTTTAGGGTCAGCGCATCCTGAGGTGTTTCTGATAACATCCATCGTTATGTTCAACTTGCATTCCTCTGAACACATCTGCAACAAAAGCAATTAGACTCTTCATTTCATAAGATGTCATTATGTTACACTGCATTACTTTGTTCTTATGACTACACATTATTCCGCTGTCAATACATGTATAAAATTGCAGGTCTTGACAATTTCTTCATATTATCTTTAAAATAGGAAGATATTCTTTATCATATTAGAATATAGAAAGTAGACCTTTATGTCAGAAAGCATTGTAGCTTGGTTGTGTTTTATGATATCAGTAGTCGAATTTATTACTTCTTCAGTTTTAATCGTTTCATCAATAAGTTGTTTTCATGATACAGTGAAGAAACACAACTTTACAAAACTGGTTTTCATTTAGTTTACGAGAAGAAAAACCTAAACTGGAAATTACAAAAAACTGCACTAATTATTTTCAAATTATTGACATCAGGATCACTCTCACCTCATGAGATAAAGGACCAACCCCACCTCGGGATTTCCACTCCCGGAGGTAGTCCTTGCAGTTTGTCCTGTACGGGCTCTCTAGACGTCTCTTCGCTATCTGAAGAACAAAAACAAAACTGGGAATTAATGCAGAGATTTTACAAAGACCTTTTCATTTATTTCTAATATTCTGTGTCTAACTTATAATACTTTCTCTCCATCAGTGAAAAAGGTCGAAAAAAAAAGAAGAGTCGTGCAGAAGGTGGGTAGGACACAACATCTGAAAAACATGCTCGAAATGATCTTGAATGATAGGGTAAGTTCGTCCATTACCCGATCTTCCTTCTTCTGCAGAAAAGCGACAAAACTTGGTTATCATTTTTCGTTCTTAGTTATTTAGTTAGTTCTTATTTTTTTTTAGCTTTCAGTAAGTTATCTTTTTAGTTCAAATATATTATTAGACCGAATTGCTCTAAGGATATAAGGATTTGGTATAAGATTATTCAGCCGTACAGATCGCCAATATCATCTTTATCTGAAAAGGCTGCAAAGATTTCTGGAAGCTAATTAGAATTATGATACAATGCGTTTGTACACAATAAATGGCATACATAAGTGAGCATAAACATTTGATTGTGTCTGAAGATATGCGTAAAATTCACAATAAGAAGGGAAAAATCAAGATCACTCTTATCATAAACAAGAGCTGTTTTGAATGCATTGAAGTTGAATTAATTGTAGTCCCGACTAGAGAAGATCCAGGGCATCAATTTTTTTAAACATTCGCCATAGAACATATAGAACTTGAAATGTTGATGTAGGGCGAGTATTATTATGAAATATCTTCGATTAGGATGTTAATGATTCTAACGTATTATTAACGTATTTACGTATTCTTCAAAAGGTTACCTAAATGGCCAACAAATTAAAAAAGAAAAGAAACTTTTTAACCTGAACATCTATTAGTCCAAACATTTTATGGAGAACCCAAAATGCACCCCCCCCCCAAAAAAAAAGATATTGCTTTAAGGCTAATAGCAACGTTTACTAATACCGGTCATGGCGTAAGTCTGACGACTCACGAAACTTGGAGCGTTATATTTTAATGAACTGGGTATTTATCTTAAACATGTGGTCTTAATACCGGAAGCTATCTACAGAACTGCTACAGCGCATAAATTTAGGATTCCATTAAAAAAGAACTGTCGACGTTTACCATCGACGTTCTTTAACCTAACTGAGATTTTAAGTGAACACCACTTAATCAGCTATCCGAACTCTGTATCATAATATTCACCCGGTCACTGTGGTTTTAGACCTCCTTTGAACACTGGAAAAGCGTCGTTGATCTCCTGGAATCAACAAACGTTGGAATGGACAATCGGAAGTGTACCACAGCCATTTTTAGGGATATCTCCAAAGACTGTGTTCATCACTGCTCTTACAGAAAATGTTTCGATATGATATCAGATGTCTTGCGAATAATTGGATTAAATCTTATTTAACTAAGAGCAAACAATCGCTTAACTTCTGGAAATATAAAAATCAATTTATGAAAACGTATAAAGGATGGCGTTCCTCAAGGATTTGGATCCGTTTTGGTTTTATTCTATGTAAATTATCTTTTTGGCTGCAGCTTATTTTGAAAAAATATTGCCCTTTGTGAGGACACGTTCTTATTAACAACGAAGTTAATATTGTTGTTGTTGTGGAATTAGAAGGCCATAACTCATGCTATCAAAATATCAAACAAACAGTTTCATAATAATGACTATAGAATAATTTTATATGAAAAAATATATGTACTTCAGTCAAATAAATAAGCTAGCTCGCAGTCTCTCAATAAAATGGCAGGAATTAAATTATAATGTGAAGAAAGTTTGTCATTGCGGATTACTAATAAATTTATAAATAAATCTGTAAGATACTTATATCTCGAAAGAAACTTGAAGTGGAATTCCAAAGTTGCATTTTTTAAAATCAAAAACAAAATAATAAAATAAATAATATACATTAACAGAATCCATTACGTTAAACTATTTGTTATTATAGCATTCTTTAGATCCCAATATCACTCATAGTCAAATTTCTCGTTCCAGTAAGGCCTTAATTCCTAGTGCGGAAATTACTACAATAACCTCTTAGCGATCATAGCCTCCAAGGAGCATTCTGTCTTTATATTCTCTAAAACTTGTTATTGGTCATTCTTGTAGTACATGGGA
Source organism: Typopeltis vanoorti (assembly GCF_054136105.1). Classification (NCBI taxonomy): domain Eukaryota; kingdom Metazoa; phylum Arthropoda; class Arachnida; order Uropygi; family Thelyphonidae; genus Typopeltis; species Typopeltis vanoorti. Next base: position 105,232,124 of record NC_143569.1, read on the forward strand.
TTATTAACAATCCACTCCATGTCCATAATTCAAATGGAAGAAATTTTCCTTTCTTCTTAATAATCCAGCTTTCACATCCACACTAATGAAAATACCATTGCTTTGACAATTCGTAGCCTTATTCACATATTTTCCTTTCATAAATTTGGTCATGTTTAACATCACTTTTTCGCCATGCCTATACTTCTTTTAAGTTCATCTTCACATTTACCATCATTTCTGATTGTAGACCCCAGTAAATCATAACTTTCAACAATTTTTATTTTATCTCCCGGTGTTATAAATTCATTTAAATGCCAGAACCCATTAATTTCTTCTTGATAATGTATAAATTAAGCCCGGCTTTGTTACTTTCCATCTTAACCAATAGAAGCAACAGCTCCAGACCTTCCTTAGTTTCTGATTTGCAGGTTGTATCATCTGTATATCTTAAATTATTTATTTTTGCCAGCAATCTTAATTCCAGCTTTATCTTTGTCTAAGTTTACCATTCTCATAACATAATCACTATAAATATTAAAAAGGGAAGACCACAGTATACAACCCTACTGCACAACGTTTTCCACTCGATTACTGTCTGTTTGTCCACAGACTGCTTTTACTGAAGCTTCTTGATTGCCATACATCTCTCTTATCAAGAGAATTAGATGTTCTGGTATTTTCATTGATCTAATTTCAATGCAGAGCCTGTTGTGATTCGTTCTATTAAAAACTTTGTTAGTATAATGAATAAAACAGATTAATTCTTCCTTCTGAAAGTCTCTTTTTCTTTCTATAATTCGTATAATATTTGCTATTTGGTCTCCAGTTCCTCTACCTCTCATAAAGTCTGCCTGATCTTGTGGCATTTCTCTGTTTACATATGACTACAAACTTTGCTGTAGCCTTTTACTTGCATGTGAAATGAAAGCATTGGTTCTGTAATTCTCACTGTCCTTGGGATTTGATTTTTTATTTCTTTTGGAATTAAGATTAATATTGTTTTCCAATCTCTAGACCAGGATATTTTCTTCAAATCTGTTGACAAATTTCAGTCAATATATTCACTACTTCATCCCCAGTTGCTCTCAATAATTCCATGACACTCCATCAGCTCCAGAAGATTTTACCTTTGGCAGCAGCTGTCCCATTGTTGATATCACTTCACTTTTCATTATCATCGGTTCAGAAAAATTCCCTCCTTTGAAATTTTCCTTCAATATTTTTACCTTTTTTGTGCAAATTCTCTACATGCTCTTTGCATCCTTTTTCGCTGTTTATCCATCAAACATCTATCCAATTTACTTTTTAAAACTCTTAATCTACGGGAAAACGTCCCTATAACATCGTATTAAAGATACCAAGTAATTTTATAACCTTGGTTTTCATCCTTTTTCCCAAGTAAGCAAACAGACAAGTAACTCAAGTTTGCTCCTGAACGTGTTTCAAGACTTATGGTGGTGGTGCAACACCAAGGCAACTCATGGTAAAGATGGATTAAGTTCTGATCACTTTCCTTAGTATTTCCCATAATTCTAAAACACATCTCCTAGGAGATGTGTTTTAGAATTATGGGAAATACTAAGGAAAGTGATCAGAACTTACTAAGGAAATACTAAGGAAAGTGATCAGAACTTAAACCATCTTTACCACGAGTTGCCTTGGTGTTGCACCACCACCATCATAAGTCTTGAACCACGTTCAGGCGCAAACTTGACTTACTTGTCTGTTTGCTTACTTGGGAAAAAGGATTAAAACCAAGGTTACAAAATTACTTGGTATCTTTAACATATATCATACCCAAGGTAAAAAACTTTTCACGTCCCTGTAACATCGATTCATTTTCTAGACAAATCTCCTATTCTACCCATGATGTTGCTTTCTTCAATTTCCTTGCAAATTTTTGTTAAATGTTTTACTCAGCCTCTGTCTGGAATTACGCATTCAGATTTCTAATACTTTTTTTTGTTTCTCTGAAGTTTCGTTTTTCTTTTTTTCTTTTGCTATTTGAATAAGTTATTCTGACAGCCATTGACATTCATTCTTTCTTGTTGCTTTATCCAGAGTATTCTTTGATTCTTCTATTACTGTACATTTCGATTCTTCCCACAGTTATTCTAATTTTATTCATGTACCATCCGAACGTTTACTTTCTTTCCGACTTCTACTTTAAATGCATAATGTATGATTATTAAAATAAAATCTGATCCTTTTGTTTTTCTTCTTAGCGCAATTTCAAGTTAACTTCATCTGTAAATTATTCATGATCTATTCCGCAGTTTGCGCGTTTTGTAGTAGCGTTTTGCTGCTTGGATAGCAATTTCCCACTTTCTGCTTGCAACAAAATAATCTATCATTTCTGTATTCACCGATAGGTGAAGTCCAGGTGTGAAACCTTCATTTTTGTTGGTAAAAGCAATTGTTTGCAATAGACAAACTGTTCGCGACGCAAAACTCCAATATCCTTTCTCCTTCTTCATTCCTCAGTTCTAATTTTCCAATGAAGCCTCGTTCTTCTTTTTCGCCCACTTTTTGCATTCCAATCAACTAAAATCAAAAGAAAGTCTGTTTTAACAATGCTGTAAATTACTTCTTGCAGCCTGCTGTAAAATTCTTCGACCTCATCTTCGTTTGCATCCGTAGTGGGTGTATCTACCTGTATGATTGCAACATTCATTGGTTATGCCTTTATTCTGGTTAGGATTATTACGTCAGCCACTGGGTTCTAACCCAAAATGTATTTTCTGGTTTCTGTAACTACGAATGCTACTCTATTTTTTCTAAGTTTTTCATGTCCAGAGTAATACATCCTCTCCTCTCAAGTTGCTGATTCCTACAATCTTTACTTAAGTTTTTCTCCACTCTTTCTTTACCAGTTCTAATTTTTCTTCATACAAGTCTCTTACACTGAATCTTCCTATTTTATGTAAATCGTAAAGCGAAGGCGTATTCTTTAAAGAGTATCTCTTACAAAAGTCGAATATCCAGAAGGCTTTGATCCAGCCTCATCATTCTTGTTAATTTCATTGGATGTTCCTTTCTCTCTTTCCTCAGCCATTTTGATGCCTTCCTAAGTTGGTGTTCCATCTTCTAGTACAGTATCACAATAACGTTAGCCCCTGTTGATAAGAATTTCTTGGTAAAATATATACACGAGTGGTTTGCAATTGCCTACTTCTGTACGTGTTAACCTACTAGTTAAGGGAAATACCTTCCCTTAACTCAATTGCTTGAGATGAAGAAAAGTAAAATATGTAAGAATCACTCCTAACCTTCGAATACGTTAATGGCATTGGGGTAAGGAGAAAGAAAGAAAAGTAGAAATCAGTCCACAGATAATGTAACAGATGTATATTACATGATGGTCTAGCAGCAGGTTCCTATGGTTCGTTCATTCCCTTACTCGCTGAAATGAGTTCTTGAGGAATTGTAGAAGATATTGCTCTAATTTCTTCGTTCTCAGTTCTTTTCAAGGGTAGATGTTATTTAGTTATCTCCACCCCAGCAAGTGATGCCGTACTGGAACTAGAAATATATTTACGATTAAAATAGAGATGTGACGAGTGTTATAGTCCTTGATTCATTCTTTTTTTTTAATATGCACGTAACAGATAGATTCTTTATATTGTAGTTGATTTATCATTTTAATTATCATAGCTATTTGTGACTGTAAGTTGAAAGGGTATGTGGAATTTATCTCTGTTGGAATTCGATACCCCTAACAAGTTTATTCAACAACGCAGGTAACAATCCATATTATACAGTATATGGGGAGTTATTTTACTGTTTCTTGACATAGTAAACAGCTGTAAAGTTAAAGTTGAATGGTAAGATACCTATGATAGTATGAAATTCTTCGGTGGAATAAGATGCAGGATAGGAAGCGAGCATTACTCTATTTGTTTCGTTTTGAATTTTATTATGTATTTCTGTCATCCCATGTTATAATTTTGTGATATGTTGTATAGGGTCTGATGCATTAATATTATTAATAAGACTAACTGCAGTTACATAATATAATTGTTTTTCGAATATTTTTCTCATCTTGTATCGTACCCTACGTTGCATTTTTTCTGCGTGCTTACATTCGTTTATTCATATTCAAACAAGCATATAAAAAGACAAACTGTGGAAATATTATTCAAACATTTACTAGAAAGAACATAGAAATAACTTACCGTTTTAAGGTAGATTTTATAACTCTTTCCTGGTAGAACTGCTATTCCATCGTAGAGGGGATTCAAAAGCTCCCTTTGAGAATGTATAGAAATGCGCAACTCCGGATCCAAGCTAGAGGGATGATATTGCCATGGATCAAGGTGCAAAGAGAGAACCAGCTCTGAAAATTTAAACACAAAAGATTGGACAACAAAAATGTTCTATACATATATCTTCCTAGAGCGAGAAAGAGAAAGACGGGGGGAGAGAGAGAGAGAGAGGGAGAGAGAGAGGTTGCCTATCAGAAGTAGTTTATATATTTTATGGTGTATTTTCGTGTACGTTTTGAATCAAACAGTTTTTAGTTGAAATTAATGTTTCATCAATTTTTATTTTTCCTAAACTCTTTAAACTAAAACTTCTAAATTATTTCAACATATAACCACAAAAAGCTATGATCAATTTACTGATGATGTATAATAACTGACTATGTAAACACAAAATTAATTATTTTAGTAAACGGATATTACATCCCATATTGTTTCATAGCCGAATTGTTTCATAGCAGAAACTCAAGGAGTTTCATGCCGAATATAGAAATTATATATAAAGTTCGGCGAGCCCAGCGTAATCAAATACCTGGATAGTGCAACACTACATAATCCATATGGTAGTGCAACACCAGGGAAACTCATATTAAGGGTGGAGCAAGATCCGATCACATTTCTTGGTATTTACCCATAATGTGAAACCCAGCTCCTAGGAGCTGTATTATTGTTCTACATTATGAGTGAGAGAAGGTCATTACCCAGACCGGTTTCAACCTTTTTTGAGGTCTCATCAGTGAGTAAGAATGGGAGTTTATGTCACTCATCATCGGCCTTTGGAGTATAAAGAGTGCTGAGGGTCAGCAGGTAGTAGGAGGGGAAGAGAACGAAAGGTAAAGTATGATAGTAAGAGATAATAAAGAGGCCTCAGTCAACCTGTTTAGCTATGTAACCAAGAGGTTGTGGCTAAACGGTCCGTACACGTCATCTCTTCTTACCTGTTCTAAAAAAAAAAACGTTAAACGTACTTTACTTTACCCCATAGCGTAAACTAGATTAAACCAGGTGTCTGAACATGTTATCTCCTATACCTATTGCTCTATATAAAAAAGGTGACTTAAAAGTATTCAGTTTTTCTTACAAGAAAGAAAAAGTGAATACATTTTAAACTTAAATTATATAGGATTGCATTTTGGAACTTAACTGATTAGCTTAGTGCCGAATTAAAGGGATCCATTGTTTTGAAGGGCGACTGAGGGAAAAAACACACCTAAGAACGGAGATTTGGGGGAAGAACCTGGCCCGAGTGATGCAGCTCACGAGGAACCTAACCGCCTCGACATAAGCCTTCGCTGCTCGGATTCTCAGGCCGATCCCCTCCTGTTTGTTGAACTGTAAGACATGTGGAAGAAACAGGGTTTTATTTGCTTCTGTATAAGGAAACATATTATGGGTGGTTTGCACCATTTGTTTACCAATTCGTAATCTCCTAGGAGATGCCTTTCTTGGACTAGAAACGTTGGCAGATAGAAATAGAGCCTAAAAATAAAAATAAGAAAGGCCTCTTGGCTTAGATTACGCTTTCGTCCCATATCTCGGACTTTTTTCGCACTTTCCAGATGTGATACTTGATCACGTTGATCAGAAAAATCATGAATGTTTAGATTTTTCTGACCGGATGGGGGAATTGCAGATGTACGACCGCCTTCAGTGTCAGCATCGGGATTCCCAACACTGTACTTACTCCTTGCCAGACACGTTGGACGGGGGGACAAAAGTAAAAGAAGTGTCCCACGGTTTCAACGCTCTGGCAGACGTCACAGAAGGGATCGCACAGATTTGGTCGTCACAGATTTGGGGGTTGTCCGTAGGCCATTCGCCATGCTAAATCCCTGTGAAATAGCTGACCCCAGCTATTCCTGATGTTTTTGAATAGGATTTCCTTATTTGTATCTAACTATGGCTTATCACATCTGGAAAGCTGGAAAAATTCCAAGTATACTGGTTGTGATTTTAATTTTAATATATCTATTCCCTCTGTTTTAAATGTTTTGATGTGTTTACTAAGTGAGTAATACCAGTCGAGCACAACCTGCGCGCAGGGACCAGCATGACCCGTGATCCCGAAGTAAGGAAATGTCCTAGGAAGTATTTAATTAAGTTTCCTGAAATATGGTTAGACTTTAAAGCCTTCCGTATGGTTTTAAGAGTATTTGCGTAAAATAAACATTTTAAACTGGGAAGCGAGGATCCCCCTTGACTGCTTTTTAATTTTAGACAGACTTTCCTGACTACGTGTGTTCTGTTATTCCAGAAACAGTCTATCAATGGTTTGTAAAGCGGATTTCTTCTATTCCCTTAACATCAGTAATATTAATTGTATGCATGTACATTGGCGTAATAATGGTTTTGATAATTATTGCTCTTCCGTAAAATGAAAAATAGTTGGGTTTAAACGGTTTTAGGTTTTCCGCGCATGCTTCCAGTAGTTTTGAGACGGGCAGTACTGAAGTTGCGGGAAAGGGAATGCCAAGTAATGTAAGAGACTGAGTTTGCGGTGTTAAACCATAGGGAAGGCACGTATTATGGAAATCTCAAAAAATTTTTATTTTAGTTTTATGGGGGTTTACGCGGAGACCACTGATTATGCTGAATTTTTGCAAAATGCCGAAATAGATGTAGATGGACTCAGAGTCTCTGAGTGTAGCCACTACATCATCGGCATATGCTACAATTTTGCTCTGTCTGGAGACTGGAGGTAACGTGATTCCTCTAATTGCGGGGATATTATCAATTTTCCGGATATGGGATTCCAGCACTAATGAAAAAAGGAAAGGGTTTAGCGGGCAACCCTGCCTTACCTCTTTGTTTATAAGAATTGGATTCGAGAGGAACCCGTTAATAGATATTTGGGTAGAGGTTTCTGCGTAGATGTTTCTGATTACCCGCCGAAGCCCAGGTTCCATCCGTATTTTTTGAAGGATGTCCTGCAAGTACGAGTGCCTGACGCTATCGAACGCCTTTTCCAGATCTGTTGAGAGAAGTGCCAAAGGATAGCTTTTCTTTCTGCAAAGACGGATTAGATCTCTTATGAGAAAGAGATTTAGTTCCATAGATCTGCCCGGGACTCCGTAAACTTGAGAGCTCGTTATTACTTTTTCTGTACCGCATTTGATGCGGGTACAGATAATTTTGGCGAAGATTTTATAATCCAAATTTGTGAGGGAGATAGGTCGCAATTCTGTAGCCTGTGAAGTTAACTGAGGCACGGCTGCTGCTGTTATCCTTCCAGATGAGCAAATGAGTGTTTCTGAGATTCTAACGTTCTGATCCTGCGGGTCGCTCATTATTGGGTGATCCGGGGGATTTTACGAGTTTTTGGAATGGTATCCCCGCACGTAAACAAAGGGAAACAAGTCTGGGTAGAGACCTTCTCTCATAATGTAGAACAATAATACAGTTCCTAGGAGCTGGGTTTCACATTATTGGTAAATATCAAGAAATGTGATCGGCTCTTACTCCACCCTTACTATAAGTTGCCTCAGTGTTGCACTACCATATGGATTATGTAATGTTGCACTATCCAGGTATTTGCTTACGCTTGGACTCGCCGAACTTTCTATATAGTTTCTATATTCGGCATGAAATTCCTTGAATTTCTTATTCGGCTATGAATCAATATGGGATGTAATATCCCTTTACTTAAATAATTTCACGTCGCCGAATTGAAGCCTTTGGCTCTTCGTATAATTAGTTACGAAATGAATTATTAGATGTTATTTTGCACCAAATGATTAATATTAAAGATTCATTGAAACAAATCTGAAGAAATTTTGCTTGACTGGCCACAGCGAATAGCACGTAATGTCTTAGGCTGATCCACATTATCCCTTCAAACCAAATACACCAAATTCCATGGAATGAATATCAACTCTTACTCCGGTGTTATGGCGAACAAAAATAAAATGCAGGCTATTTTTGGAGATAGAATGGACACTTTACATTTCAATACAAATTCTTACATTACTTTACCTGAATGCTATCCAGCTTTATTCAGTGGAAAACGCGAACGAGGCAGTCCAACGTGCAAAACAATAAATGTTCACACAAATCAACCGGTAAACTTATTGTCTTATAACTCTACATTCTTATTCTTATTTATATTCTCATTGCTTACCTTCTATAAGGTGACTACCAATCTGGATAGGGGTGATTCATATACAGTGATACCTCTGGATTTTACAAACGCATTTGACAGGCTACCACATAATAAACTGGTATATAAGTTTAGGGAAATGTGACTGGAAAATCATATTTCCCTTAACTCTCCTATCTAATCAGTTGGTTGATTAGATAGGAGACTGTCTTTCTAATTGGTAACAGACGGTTGTGCCACGTCTCTCAGCAGGAGGGTTATCTGTGGAGTCCAACAGAGTTTTGTTCTAGGGCCACTACTGTCCACTTTGTTTGTTAATGATATTGCGAGTGGTCTTCAAGCTGATATTCAGCTGTTTGCGGATGATGCTAAACTGGGAAAAGTTATTAGGAATGATGCAGATGTACTGGTTCTTCAGAGCGATTTGAATAAAGTGGTTATATGGGCAAACAAGTGGGGATGTGAAATTAACACCAGTAAATGTAAGGTTTTGCATTTTGAATCTCAAAAATGTAAAGCTGTGTATCATATTGGAGAGGTTGTATTACAGGAGGAAGAAGGTGAGAAAAGCCTTTGATTGTGGGATATTGATGGATAAAAAACTGAAGCTCAAGGAACATATTGCAAAAATAATAAAACTAGCACAAAGAAATGCCAGTATATTAAGAAGAACACTGACAAGTAGTGATAAGGATGTGGTTATTCCGCTGTACAAGGTTTTGATTAGACCATATCTGGACTACTGCGCATCGATTTGGTCACCTGCGTTCTTAGGTGAGAAGCAAGCGGTGGGAAAAGTTCAGAGGCGAATCACAAAAGCAATATCGGGATTGTGGAATACTGACTATGAAGACAGGTTGAGAGAATGCTATTACAGGCGCTAGTCAGTAAGTAGAAGAGGGGGGATAAAATTGAGACATAAATAGCTAAGGGATGCTTGTCAAACAAATATCGAGCATATTTTTCAAACGTTTGAAAGAGGGAAGGGGATAGATACAAGTGGTCATTCTTGGAAGATGTATAAAGGTATGGTGTGTACGGCATGACTTTTTGCATGGAGAGTGGTTGGTGAGTGGAAGTTTAGCAAAATGAGATGGTGAGTGTGCAAACACTAAAACAATTTAAGATGAGGTATGATAATCACTATCTCTGTTTAGAATGCATCTTACTGTAGCCTTCCTTGATGAGTCTTGACTCCAGGAGGTGTTTGTATAAAAAATATAAATAAATAATAATAATAATAATAATAATAATAATAATAATAATAATAATAATAATAATAATAATAATAATAATAATGACTTTTCATCAATTATGTGAATAAAACAACAACAACAACAACAATAATAATAACAATGTTGTTTATTTATGCTGTAAACAAAGCTTTATCATATTAAGATATGATATTAACTACAAACCCTTGAAAGCACATTTTAGAGATAAATGTCCTTAGTCCTGTGCCTATAAGAATAGTTTTAGTGATGGAAATTTCTTTTCAACGATGCCATTCTGTTGAAAATACCTTGGTTCGAATTCTATTTAAAACATTTATCAGAGAATTTCAACTCAAGGAGAGTTACCCGATCTCACGGAGTTGGTAAAGTTTTGTCTCCTGGAAAATAGGATTTCTCGGGATTTTCATCCCGCCTACAAGCAAACCAGCAAGGAGAACATGCTCAATTTAGAGATAAATATGCTACAGACATAGGGCTAACAACATTATCTGGAATAATCGTTAAGAAATCCAAGGATTTTCATGGCCCTTCGTAGAGACTGAGGGTTGTTCAAGACCATGAAGACGATTTTAAAACATTAAAATTTTAAACAAAGAATAATGACTATTATGTTGGTATAGTGTCCAGCCATTTGATAATTTTAAATTGTAACATGAGAGAAATTACAATAACTATTAATAATTCTTTTAACCTCCTTACCCTCCGAGGCGGATGAAATAGTGAGACAAATTGCATTTCAATCACAGATATGTGTGAGAAATAAAACATCTAAAGAAAGGCTACATTTTGCTGAAATAAATTAAATATGTAATCAATGGAAAATCTTACCGATATTTAATTAAGATATTAGAATGGAAGTGGACAAGGTTACCCAAATATTATAATTGTACGTCCCAATGTAGAACTAAATTTGCGAATTACGAAATGAATAGTGACATAGAAAACAAGATATATATATATGTATATATATATATATATATATATATATATATATATATATATATATATATATATATACAACACCAGGGCAACTCATTGTAAAGGTGGGTAAAGTTTGATCACTATTATTAGTATTTTCCCATAATGCAAAACACATCTCACTAAAAGATATATTCTGCAGTGTATTATGGTGGGGTCACTACCCAGACCGGTTTCAACCTTTTTTGAGGTCTCCTCAGTGAGTAGCTAGACCCTAAATACCAATGTTAGAGTAATACGGAGCCTTATGTAGTGACCCCACCCATAATGTATTGAAGAATACATCTTTTAGTGAGATGTGCTTTGCATTATGGGAAAATAATAAGAATAGTGATCAGAGCTTTACCCAACTTTATAATGAGTTGCCCTGGTGTTGTACGATCTTTAGACTTGAACTACGTTTCAGGCGCAAACTTAACTCTTTGCTTACTTGGGATTAGGGGTAAAAATAACAAAGCATATAAAATTGCTTGGTTAGCCTAATATACAATATTTCCATATATATATATATATATATATATATATATATATAATGTTTCAGTTCATAATAATTTAGAATTTAGTTTCGGTTTACTATTTTCGGTTTCGGTTTTAGTTCACTGTTTTGGTTGAGTGCTGCATGTTTTGTGTTCTCTACGATGTTTATTGACAGGATTGTAAGTTTAATTATTGTAAAGAAGTTGACATACGACTGTTTTTCATTTTGTATAGATATAAAATGGATACATCTCCAAGAAACCGTTCAGAAATATGTACTATTTGTCAACACAAATTCTTGGCTCAAAGGCAAATTGCCTATGAGATGTGGTACTAGTGTGGGTGGTGATGGGTAGTGGCCCTTGCCTTTTAGTGCATAGCATCATACATCTACGCAAGGAGATGTGCTTTGCATTAGGAGAAAATACTAAGGAAAGTGATCGAGCTTACTTCACCTTTACCAAGAGTTGCCTTAGACTTGCAGTACGTGCAGGTGCAAACCTGATGTTTGCTTACTTGGGGAAAAATTATTAGAACCTAGCTTATAAAATTGCTTGGTATCTTGAATATATATATATATATATATATATTACAGTACTTTCGACTCTCTCTACGTCGAGCTACAATCCTTTATGATATACTCATCATGCATTCAGTTCTGAACAATCATCAACATCTCGTACAGTCTCCCTGTTTACTCTGACCTCTTATTTTCCTGATTGATTTGTGTTCCTTCCCTCTCATTGTCTTCAATCATGTGATTCACCTTTGTATTCACAATCTAACCTACCCTACACTCCTGCTCTTAAACCTCGCCGATTGCTTCCTCAGGTCTTCCGATTATTTCAATAATTTCTTTCTCTCTCTCTATCGATCTCGCAGCAACCGAATCACATAAATTCCATTTACATGTGGCTGTTCTCTTTTATACAGTTTCATCCGTCTCTCATAATCAATCTCCACTACATGATAGCAGTTTTCTTCACAAAATCCCAATAATCTCGTATAAACTGTCCGCAAGAATGCTTGACTGTTTTCAAAATTATCACTAATAATAAGTAAATAAAATTTTTTTTGCGTAGACCAGTATTGCTCAAGATGTTTGTAGTATACATCATAGAGAAATACGTGTTTGCTTACATGTTTTGTAAACCCAATAAATATTCACTCACCTGAATTTCTGTTTACGATGAGTGGAGACGCATCTCGAAAGCCCCAGAGTGAATTAACAGTGTAACAGTTATGATAGATTTTGATGTCTCCACGAAATGATACTCTGGTATATTCGCTACCATTTCCTGATCTGTAAAAATATCACATAACTTTAGAGAAGGAATTATATTTCAAAATAATAACTGCATTTCATGGCTTCTGTACTGTACAATAAATACGTTAACGACGTTTTGCAGACTGCTGTCATGAGTAGATGATAGTTGAGGCCAAATTTTTCTACCTGTACTTCAACTTTCTAAAGAAGTGTTGACATTCATTGTTCTTATTATTGAACTTGTAGTTAAATGTACATTTTGAAGTTCACTGATAAGAAATTGCAATTCTAACTCAAATAATGTCGTAGAAAACATCATTTCCCACTGAAGAATGTGAATTTAGTCGACTAGATTTCAAGGGAAGAAGTTGATAATAATGAAAAAAATTGTGTTACAGAAAAGTATAGATTAGAATCTATTGTGGAAAGTGTACGATGTTCGATACCAGAAACACTGAAGAAGTAAGAAAGCAATTTTTTATGTCAGGTGTATAGTGAGAATTTTTAATAAACGAGAGATGTGGAAAGAACAGGCGATCGTTCCTATAAGTTCTATACGATTAGCAAAGGTATTCTAGCTTTTTTACTAATTTAGGCAATTTGAAGAAATAATTCTCCTCATGGAATGGGGAAACATCATTAAGTGTTAAGCGAAAGGTACGAAAAACCATCTTTCATCAAGAAAGCTACAAACAGTTGTATGGAGTATACTACAAAAGTTCCAGCCCTCCTTGGGTATACAACTAAATCTGTGGGGATTAACTCGCGAAGTCGTCTCCACCACTCGTCCATCACTGAAAACTGAGTTTATCGTTATAATGAATAAATTTTTCAGGTGTGTGAGAGAGAGAAGAGCAGAAACAATCGTCCTCTAATCGCGTTTTGTGACTGGAGGGGCATTTCGCTATAGACCGTGGATGGAATCTACAAGATATTGGTCATTTGCTTCTTATTGGAAAGATTTGCGTCTTTCATGAAGCGGCCCTTCATATTTTCGGAGGCGGTGATAATAAGAGCACAATCTAACATCTCGTTCACCAGATGTCAGGCTTGTTTCACGCAAACTGCGCACACGTTAATTCCATTCTGTAGTAGTTTAATTTGGCATTTCTTATTTGAGTTGTTATCCAATTCCTTATTTTATATTCTGCCAATAAAGTTGAATAATGTTTTAATTTTCCGTAGAGTATCCTTTCTGGGCATATCTAGGATTTTTGTGATATCGAAGAATTTTGGCTTGTTTTTGAGGGAATTTTGTTTTCTTTACAGCTTTCTTATGTCTAGTGCTTTTCTCCAGAGCAATTTTAATGTTGTGAAAACATCTATAGAATTTGGTGCACCATTTGTTTCCATCGATTTTATTTTATTTCATGGCTGACTGTTTCTTCGTCTATTATTGTATTGTGTTGCTTTTCATATGTGGAGAATAGCTTGGATATTGTCTTAGTGTGCAGTTTAAGAGCCTTGAAGTAATGGTCCGCTAGTTCACATTTTATGACCGCTGCGCAGTATCCATTTGATAGTAACGGAATGTTTATATAATCTAAGCAAGAAGCAGGGATGATATTTCTGACTATTTTTTCTCCAGTAGATGATATTATATTGAAGTTGTGTTAGGTTACAAATGGATAGCAGATCACGTTATTGTTGTAGTGTTGTCCTTTGCATTTGCAATATTAACGTTTGTATCACCGATTATCATTAGGTGTTCTGTTAAGCATAATGCTTCACATGAAAGTCGAAATTTAATTCGTAAAACATGTTTCTAGTTTAAGTTTGCCAGTCTATAAATAGCATTTTGTATTAAGGTGCTGCCGATTGAGTATCAGTTATTTCGATACCACGAATTTCATTATACTAAAAGGTATAAACAATTTCTTTTGCTAGTAATTTTTGTTCGCTAAAAATTAATATTTACGCAGATCATATAAAAACCATAGTCCAACAAGATAGAAAGAGGTTCAGAAAACTATTAAAGACAAGATCAAAGAAGGAAAAGAAATAATCTCGATTAATGAAAAATGTAAAGAAATAGAAATTCTACAGGAAAAGCATGAGAGTTTTAATCTACGCAAAACGCTGAAACAGACATTAAGTATATTTAAGGAAAAAACAACTATGTATCCTTCGAAACAAAAAGGGAGAATAATATCCGAAAAGGATATAAAAATATAAGAATGGGTTAAGTATATGGAAGATCTTTTTAGTGATAGCAGACAAAATCAGAAAATATTTATGAACAGAAGAAAGGTCCTATCAGAGGTGGAATATGCGCTGAATAAGTTAAAAACGGTTAAGCCTTAGGCGATGATAGAAGACCAGCAGAAATAGTAAAGTTTTTATATGGCGACAACATTACTATATAAGTAAGTTATTTAATCATCTTTACTATACAGGCATAATCCCTCAATACTGGCTATAGTCGACCTTCATCATGCTACCTAAAAAAAAAAAATCCGAACACTTGTGATGACTATAGAATGATCAATCTAATGAGTCATGTTCTTAAAATGTATTATTGATTCCATTCAGGGTTTCTGAAAATAAATCAATAAAGAATACATATGTGATGTATTCTTTACTGATGAATATGTGATGTGATGATACCATCAGGTATACCGATTTCGGCTTTAAAAACGGTTTGGAAACAAGACAGGAGGCTCTTTTCTGTTCTCAGATCTTATTCTAAAAATGTAGTAACCAAAACAAGGAAGTATTAATTTGCTTCATGGACTTCGAAAAAGCATTTGACAAAGACCAACACACTAAAATTATTGAATTGTAAAAAAAAAAAGAATTTCATTAGATGTGAAAGACATCAAGGTCGTTGAAAACTTATATTGGAACCAAAAGGCATCTGTTCAAGTTGATGACATGTTTACAGACTCCAATAACATCAAACGAGAAGTAAGGCAAGGATGTGTACTGTCGTCTCTTCTTTTTAACATACATTAAGAGGCTATATTTCAAAAAAAAATCTTAAAAGGAAAGGAATAATGTAAATGGAGAAATCATCAGTAACATCCGTTATGCTAATGACACAGCTTGCCTGACTGACAACATTCAGGATCTCCAAATTCTTCTGGAACTAGTGAACGATGAGAGTGAAAAAAATGAGTGAATAAATATGACCCAAACTAAATGCATAGTCATAAGCAAGAAACCATTTCTTGAGTCAGCTCTTTCTTTAAACAGAAAGCAAAAGGAAAGAATGGCCATTCTTTCTCCGATGCTGATTAAATGAAGAATGCAATCCAGAAATTGAACTAAAAGTTAGAATTGAAATGGCAAGAAAAAAAGTTCTTCTGTTGAAATCAACAGTGTGTATCCGCAATTTAAATTTATAGCTTAGAGTACGCATGGTTAAATGCCATGTATGGTCAGTACTACTTTACGGGGTAGAAACGTGGACGTTGAAGGCAACATCAAAAATAAAAATAAAAAATAATATAAAAAATAAAATCTCGAAGCCTTTGAGATATGATTACACAAACGAATGTTAAAACCCATCGACAGCAAAAGAACGTCGAATCAAGACGTACTAGAAGGTATGGGGAAATCATATGGACTTTCATAAACCATAAAAGGAAAGAAAACTGCATAACTCAGTCACCTACTTCGTAATGAAAAATATATTTCAATTGATTATAAAAGGTAAGATAAGTGGAAGAAGAGGACGCTGAAGACGAATAAAATATTGGCTGGCTAACATCAAACAGCGGACTGACATGAGCTCTGTGGACTGTTCAGAGTGGCTGGGTATCGCTCACAATTTGCCAAGATAATCGCCGACCACCGAGAGGACATGGCACTCAAAGAAGAAGAAATAATACTACACTACCTCTTTTTGTTTGTTGACAAGATCTATGTTGCTGAAAGCCTGGAATTTGGAAAACAGTTGCTCCGTCATTAGCAACGATAATTCTGTTAGGATCTATATACCAATAACATCTATTAGTCCTTCAGATAATCCTGTAACATTATGCAATGTTTTCGAATGCATGTGGTGTGTATTGTAGGATGGATAGTCCTCTGGTTTTATCTGTGAGTTGGATTCATCCGTCGAGTGAGTCAAATGTACAGTTGTTTTTATATTCTTGCATTATTATATATGTTTGATGGTTCATACTCATTTTGTTATTGTGTTCAATTGTTCTTGTTTTATGTAATTAGGAGTCTTTTGTTTACACCAATGGTAGTCTGTATGTCTTATGAGCTTTCGATTTGCATCGACTTTGAAGTTTGTGACTTCCTAATAGAATGCGTTTGTACTTCTGATTCACAAGAGTTGGTCTGTAATTGCTTCTCCTGCTTGGTAGAAGAGATTCTGTTTTATATAACGGTTTTATATACTCAGATAGGAAGACTGTGTGTTAGCTTGCGATGCGTTCACGTTCTTGTCAGCTAGTTGTTTTCGGTCTGACCGTTTTATCAGATTATCTATTGTGGACTTTCTTGTAAGAACTACGAGAGGTGCAGGTCGAGGCAAGTTTATGTTTTTCTCTGGGGAATTCCATTTACAGTCTGAATGCCGTTAGGCTGCAGAGGGATATCAATAGCATAGCCTAACATTAAAGTCGTCTCTGAGATATTCTTTAGCGCATTTTCAGGGATTCCATTTATGAAAAGATCTTCTTTATATTTTTGTTGATTTAAAATTTCATATTTTTGTAATAGGGAATTGACCTCTTCATGATTAACCTCATAGTTATTATAACATTAACACCATGACGGTTATAATAATAATATATTTGTTTACAGCAAAAAGATTTATATACAGATTCATTCCATAAAGGATTAAAGAGCAGTTTCTATCAGAGTTATCAGGACAATTACTGTTGCATAATAGTTGCTTATTGTTACTTAATCCTACAGCAAGATGAGTTTCCTAATAAATCAGTGTACAGAGCAATACGGTTCACCTACTAAAGTATCTTGTCCCAGCAGCATAAAAATTCACTAAATTATTCTCACTCCAGGAAAGTCAGGTAATCAGCAAAATCAGAATTTAAGATATTCGTTGGATGATCTAGACCTTCAACTACTTTCAGAACTATGAGATTTCTTCATTAATAAAAAGAGGAGTGAGATGACCTACCATCAGCTGAACCATTGATAGGATCTGACAGGAAAGTGAGAATGCCATTACTAAAAAATACAAAAGTGTTTCGACTAAAATAGTGCACTGAAGTTTTCGGTTTTTGAAAGAAAGAATTACCGAGTTTTCATCCACCACAATCTGTGAAGAGTAACAGATAAAATCTGTAGACACTATATAGTGAACAAGAAGAGAGGAAACCACTGACCCAATGTAAACGTCAAGACGTAGATCATATGATGGAAGGTTGGTCAAGAGTTCCCCCTCCTTGAGAACAAACAGTGAGAGAGAGTAAGATCGACCAACATGGATCTCTTCAAACTCGACATCGCCCGTGTACCAAATTGGTAAGTCGAAGTAGGAGACGCAGAAAACCGAATCTAATCATCAATTGGTGCTCAACAACTAGTTGATGAAAACCAATGGCACCTGACGTTTATCTCTCGATTTAGGAAGAAGCTAGTAAAAGTTATTGAAAGATATTTAAATATTTGACACACGATTTTAGTAATAGTTGGAAGGACAGCATTGATTAGTGCAACGTCGCCAAAAGTTATACCCACTACCGAGACTTGACTGACAGGAGATAATGTAGTTACAGGGATAGAATGTGATAGATTTAGTATTTTCAGAGAGAGAGAGAACAGACAAGTTAGGAAGCAAAGAGGGTACTGCTGATGATAACAGATGAATTGAAAGCAAACATAATAGGAGACAGACCGTATCGTACTTTTCATTTTAAGCAGCCAGGTGTGAGATCTAGACTAATATGACAATGCTTATGGTTGATTGCTGTTTTAGTTCAGCGGCGTTCCAGAAATGATCTGGAAGATATATATGCATCAAAAAATTAGTACAATATTTGGAGATCGAGTGATTATTATGGGGGACTAAGCAATGGAAATATAGAAGGATGTGGGGATCACTTCAGGAAGGAAATGGAATTTATACACCTATTGGACGATAATTATTTCAGGCAGCATGTGATTAGATGGGACTCGCGATGCAACAGTATTGAACTTGTCATAGGATCAGAAGCTGTAACCATAACCGAGTGCCCACTCCCTCCGATTGGGGAAATGTCCGTGTGAAGTTAACTTGAAAGATTGTAAAAAATGAGGAGTATTCTGTCAAGAGGTATATACGTGGAATTACATGGCAGGTGATTATGATGATAACCTTTCCTTGCAGGTTTAATCAGATAGCAGTTGGATGGGTGATTACTGTCGTTAAGCATGTGCTGAAGAAAACGAAACTGCTGAGGTGGATTTATAACGAAAAACATTATCAACAATCTCATGAACAGTGCAAGGAACAGGAAAGAAGTGACTAGCATGGCAAGGAAGGCAAAATCAGATTACGAGAAAACAAATAGCTGAGTAGGCCAAAGATAATCCCAAAGAGTTCTATCATCACATGGCAGGTAATAGGAAGAATTAATTGGAAGAAAAATCTTAATGCGTGTCAAGGTTACAGAAGCAGATAAAATAGGTGAGTTACTGAGTCACCGCTTTGCAAAGGTACATCATCCAAGTGAGGTTGCTGCTGCGACATTGTGGCGAAGACCGACGTTGAACGTAGTTCGATGAACTGGACGTTATTTGGATATTGCCGAATATCAAAATAAATATGAGTGTGATTAGATGGGATATCAGTTCACGTTTTGCGAGAATTTACAAGGAATTGGCAATGAATCTTACTAGGCTCTTTAATTTAATTCAATAATATCGTAGAGATTCAAGGGTGTAGAAAGAGTGCAAAATAATTCTTATGCTAAAGAGATGATCTAAGACTACACTAAAAATTACAGACCAATCAGAATCTCAGAATTTGTAGTGAAGGAAACGTTGGTCAAAAAGGAGAATTCAGGAAAGGGAAGAAAGAATAAAATGATGTATGAAGGACAATAAAGTAAATACGACTTGGAAGGTTCGGTCATGCAGTAGTAATTTACTAACTTCTTATAATAGATTAACAGCTTAATTGGTTAAACGAAATGTCCAACACGATGGTTATGGTATATTCTGCAAAGATATTTGACATAATCCAATCGAAATTTGTTATACAGATTAAAAGAAATGGAAATCGTTCTGATACTGGATATGTAGATAAAAGGGTGACTCTAGCGCAGGTAGGAAAAGTGATATGTTCATGAGAAGAATCGAGGCGAAAACAGGTGATCAGTGGTGTTCCACAAAGTTCAGTGCTAGAATCGTTGCTGTTTAATTTGTGCAAAAAAGATATAGGAAATAAATCGAAAGGAAATATTCAGTTTTTGCTGATGAGTCATCATTAAGTAGACTAATAGATAACCAAGGTGATGTGGTGAGCTTGCAGGACTATTTAAATTAGGCAATCAGTATGGGTGAATATAATGGACAATTAGATTAATATGGAGAATTGTAAAGTTATGCTTTCGATTGCTAGAATACATGATACTTCTAAAACATTTACAATATAAAAGATGCTAAGCAATTCTGGTCCTGTCTGCTCCATTTCCAGAATTGCAATGAATAGGGATGGATAGGGATTAAAACAGGGTCTGCTCCATTTCCAAAATTTACTTAGCATTTTCTTTTAGACTGTAAAGCATTTTAGAATAAATATATTACAAGTAGTATTCCACAATGATGGAACTGTACTCCAGGAAATAGAAGAAATTAAGGATTTAGTGGCAATAGACAGAGAAATGAAATTTAGAGGATGCCATGAGCTAAAGTAGCTCATACGATTAATTGGCTATGGAAGGACACATAATAAATAGAGATAAGGAAGGTGATATTCGGTTTATAAGGTCTTGATATGTCCACAATTTGATTAGTGTGCTAAAGTTCGGAATTAGGTAGTTTTGAAGAGAATTCTGAGACGAGCAACGAAGTTTGTGAGAGGAATGTATCCTATGAGGTTATATCGGTTTGTGTATTGTAGAAGATGGTTAGCAAATGAAAAAGACGGGATATGATAGCATCATAGCATCAGTAAAATCCTTAAAGGATTTTATAGATTTAATGCATGGGAAATGATTCAGCACTTGACTAGAGGGGAAGGACTAGTAGTCATTCCTGGAAGTTGAGTGCAACAGTCGGTAGTATGGAGAATGAATGGAACGGGTTATCACAGCCATCGTCATCGTCAACAGTGTTGATCCCAATGTAAAAAAAAAAAAAAAAACGATTTTTCGGTGTTCGATAAAAGCTATATTGTGGATTCCGTGATATCTTTGTGCAGCCCCGAGTTTTAAAATAGCAGGGCTAATGGAATTCTCGAAAGGTGAAATGATCTTGGGTATTCGTGGAAAAATAACCCAGTTGATTTTTATGACGCGTAACTGATCCTAAGACAGTCTGTCAAGACGAGATTCCTTCCATCTGAGAAGGCGTTTATGGATAAACAGAACTTCCTGTGTGCACACGTTAACAGAAACAATTAATTAAGGCTCTTGCCGACCGATATCTTACGAACTATATTCACAGAATTGAAAAGAGAGAGAGTAGTGTCTGTTTTTGCATACCGATAAGGAAACCACTGATTTCTTCCAATTTCAGTGGCCATTATTCTTGGAGAGCTATAGAAGAGTGATGCTAATATATCTCGGCATTCTGTTTAGGTTATATCAGGATGGTACTAACTTCAGCAGGCGTAGCAATTAGAACAGAATTATTTGCACTAATTAGAAAGACTCTGCCATTAATTTTGCTTAGTGACGTATTCAGCGGCCGTTCTGCGAACCAATTTCTGATGCACCCTCGAGTAAAGTAGGTGCTGGCCTCCTTGCTCATTAACTAAGAGTACTGTCTTGATCATAATAATCCGGCGCATCACTGTACTTTGGATATGTTAAGAGGAACGGATAGAATACACAGGGCCTACTCTAACGGCGAAACATTTTAAAGCAATAACACGCATGGAATAACCCCATTCTTTGCTGGCTGCCTAATGGACAATGGAAGTTAACTGCTACCTTGAAGTCTAGTTGGCTTTTCCTTAACTGTTAAAGGTTTGTTTATAAGTATCGTCGGGATATTATCACGATAAATATTAATCATAATTATTTCTTGGATTTTGTAGACTGGAAAAAAACTGTCTTGGAGGAAGCGAAATGAGGTTTAATGTTTTACTGCACATTATCATTTTTTGTGAAGATTATCATTTTGCATTTGATGGCAGGCGATCTTATAGCTCGTGCATTATTTTAGAAAAGACATGGAAGATCTCACCTCTCAAGCTTCCGCTCCTAAAACACGTTTTTTTGGAAGTGGGCAAGACCCTTCTATTTGCTAATTAAACAGCAGTGTTTTCTGAATGGAAGTAATTAATGCCATCTACCTCTCACATCATGTCAGAATTGCCAAACTCCGTCCATATTTCGGAAATATGACTGTGTTCTGCACGAATTTCCGTGTGCTATAAATTCTAATGTCATTCGCTGATCATGTGTTTCGAAGTCTAGAAATATTGCTAAACGTATTGAGTATACTGGTGCCCCTTCCGTTATCACAAATCGTAGAATTCTAATATTCGGTGTTGTTTGTTGCTCAAAGTTTCATAAACTCTGAAAGAGAGCGGTTTGTTTTGTTGGGATAGGTGATTTTAATTTCACTGTTAAAATTGTCATGTTCTAAGCGATAGGGAACAAATTACAAATTACTTATTCAAATATTATTATATAGACGATTGAATGAGTTATCTTACCTGCACACTTTTTCTGGTTCCATAGCAGTTTTAATGTAGCAAGTTTCGAATACATCTTCTGGTTGATCTCCAAGTCTTCTTAATATTTCAATGCTCTTTCCCCGAAATTCATGAACTTTCTATTTAAATGTCAAATGGTTGGTCAAATAGTCAAAATGCTTCAATCGGTGCCTTAAACGAATTAATACACTTTAATAATAAAATAATACAATAGTATTAATCCTAAAAATAAAAATGACAGAAAGTGTCCCAATCATTACTAATAATTACAAGTTTTTTACGTAAATTGGATGCGCTTTTACCTCAAAAAATTAAAAAAAGGAATATTTTACCCATCTGTCTTCTGTTACCCATTTTATCCATCTTCGCACTCGTCTAGGTCCCTTGAGTTTCAGAAAAGTTATCTACCTGTCGTAGTCACTTGTCCCAGAGAATTTTTGATTTCCGTAACATTCTTACAGAAATCAAAAGAGAGCCTTCAAGATGGGAATTTACTTAATAGAGTTGTTGCCAAATCCTATCAAATGGCTTAAAGATAACAAAGCAACCACAGGTTTTTCTGAATCTTTTCTGGAGCATTTGTCCAAAGGCCGGTACCAAAAGCAAGAATAATCTCTGTTGATGAATGCAGCAGAATCCATATTGACAGTCGTTTTTGATTTGAGGCTCTGTTGATGATTTTCTCCATTAGTTTATTAGGAAGTGAATGGAAATAAGTGAACGCTAAAGAGACTGGTTACATTTTGCGTCCCTAATAGGAGTAAGGAATATATGGGCAGCTTTCCTGGGAGGCGTCTTTCTAGTAACTATTGTTCTAGTAACTATTGTTCTAATCTTCATAACCATACAGAAAATGCCGTCAGGACACATCTCAAAATTTGTCCATACTGGACAAATTTTGAGATGTGTTTAGGAAAAAATGAAAGGGAACATTGAACGTTTGTGTGTTTGAGTTGATAGCAGGATATTTATCAAGATCATCTATTGAAGAATTCGATGAACAGTATGTAGCTTGAAGTTTCGTTTGTCTGTGTATAACTATTCAATGGAACGATGTAAACGAAAACAGATGGTAGCAGGGGTTCGAATCGACAAAACTAGCAACTACAGAAAACAAATAAAAGAGAAATTCAGAATCATTGAAGACATTATTAAAACGAAAGTGATAGCAAATGAACTTGATAGAATAGAAGGGAATAAAATGAAATTAGCCAAACAAAATCATAAGGAGAAGATTCCAATTTAAAAACTTTCTTTCCACTTATATCACTGAGACATAACAGCAAATGTCCTGTTTGGAAAGCCAAAAGCAATTTTTAAAACCGATGTGACTTGTGCTTCAGGACGCTGAAATTTGATCACAAAGAGTGAAATGACGAGGAAGAGAATTGATTAAATGCTGATGTATTCTATTGGATGGAGATGTACACTGTAAAAATACTGGAATGCATGGTGTTACAATACGAGTCGAACAGCATGAAGGGATTATTCTCCTAGCATGGCTGGATACCTGGCAAGTGTACGTACCGTAGTTTTACAGGGGAAAGTCAACATTAATGTACAGCTAAGTGCACCGGTGCACGTATAGCGACGTCGTTCTGTCACAGAAAATGACAAAGATTTTATGCTATTAAATTCCACAATTGATAAAAAAGAAAGATTCAGTAAATGGATTATTATTAACATTTTGAACTTCACAGTCAGTCCACATTTTTTTTTTTTTTGAAAGGACAACAAAACTAAATATTTGTTGCCATTTCTCGACTGAAATTGCTTAAACACGACGGAATAGCTTAAAACATCAAAAATATTCACGCGGGGATGATCACCTCATTCTTCTGGATTTGCATTCGCAGGAAGATTTGATTTCCGAGATCGTTTCGGAAATTATTTCGAAAATTAAAACTTGCTGAAGTAATTTGTATAATACTGATAATAAAAGGCGACACTAATTTACAATCTCACCTTTTCATATCCTTTCGGTAACGATCCATTCAAGCATAGAATTGGGACGATTTTACAAGGATCGAAAAACATCCCACCTAAAGGTGTACACCACTTCGGATAGGAATCGCAAGTCACTTTTCGACGCATCCTGAAAGAGACACGAAAACATATCTTAAACTGGCTTTGGCACGCGCAGTGAACTATGGATGTGCACTTGCCGATTTATAATTTCCTTCTACTCAAACCAAAATCTGACGAAGACTTCGTGGTTCCGTTGGTATCGAGGCTGCCGAGGTAGTCGGAAAAAATTCTTCAGTTGGAAGGATATTTTTTTTCATGAAATCAGTTCGCTAGTTTCATCACAGCTCAAACCATCCAGAAGAACATGCTTAATGGCATAATACAATGACGTCATACCCTTACAAGCTTTGGCAGAAATCCATGTAAACAACAATCAGAATACTGTATTTTAAATCGGTAGCGTCCATTGTACTTCAGTTCTACCAAAAGCGTCTGCTTTTAGGTTTGTCCCGCAAACAATAATTAAATCCGTTTTTGCTATTAATCTGTTTTTTTACATACACAATAAGAGATTCGTTACTTGGAATAAATGCAAGATTCCTTTAACTGTAAATTTTATTCTGGGGGAAATAAATGTTACGTTCATTATTTGGACTTCCGATGAAAGCCAAAAGCCATTGAAGCTTGATGAATGTTAGCAAATGTTAATTGATTTAACAATACAATTCTTTACAGTTTCCAAGCAAATGAAAAACTAACTGAATAGCAAAGAAAATTGTGATATCTTTATGTTTTGATCTTTATCAACGAATGTGCCTTATTTGCATATTAGTGTACGCGAATTTTATTCTCCCATGACACTTTCACAAATAATTTCCAGGACAGTTCAGTCTGAGCGATAGCTTCCACTTTTTTTTTTTTTTTCAAATTAGCTGGTTATTTTTTGGGTTTTTTTTTCAGTGTAAAAATGAAAGCAGAAATTGGCTCTGTTTCGAAAACTACAAATAAATTTACAAACAAAACTACAAAGAAATTTATAATTTTGAGCTGAAAGGAACCACTTACGCATTTTTGTTGCAAATAGTAACTGCAGGCAGTTCGACGTGTGAGGGAATCTCAGTCTGAATATCGAGTATTGTTGGGTATTCTAAGTAAAGATTAAAGAACTCCGTTGCCTGATACAGAAATCCTGACAAACATACGACTCGAATCACGTATGTGCAATATTTAAGAAAGCCCACGTATTTAGAATGTCTTGGCGCGTCGCATTTTTTTTCCCGTTTATTCTTCCTTCTACCATTCATATTGTTGACAGTTCCCCGGGATTGAGGCGATAAGGAGTTTCCATCACCCTGAAAATAGAAACCAAATTAGTTAATAGATGAATATCTTGAACTTATCAATTATTTAATATTCTTGAAAACAGACTTTTGGGCCGGCATTGATAACATGTGAATTCATTATCAGTGGACGATAAATCTGAGTATTAATAACTAAGTGAAGCACCTCAATCCTATGATGAACAGCTATATGTCTATCCACATAAATATCTCGTGGGTACGGTTGGATATTGCTTAAGGGTTGGATATTGCTGAAATCCTTCTCTAGAGACCCGAAATGTAACACATTCAAGACTCTTCCGATTTCCATTCAGAATTATAAAGTCAAATAGCAAAACACGTCTCTATAAAACATTCAAACCATTCAAACCTCACATAGAGGAATGGATAAGAGCCTCGAGACTGGTTTTTCTACCTTACAAAAGAAGTTGCAAGAGCAAATTGCCCATCTTTGAGAATTCCTTTATACGAATCCTGCCTATGCACACTATTTAGAGATATACAGTATAAGTAAACTATCTTCCGTTGATCGAAATATCATTTCAAACATCCGTGAAGGGTGGCTGTAAGTGAATCTACTGGGTCACTTCAGTTGGCATCTGTTTTTAGGTCACCGAAATGCATGCTATCTAATATTTATTAATTTTGATCTTCACCTTCGCGACCTTGACAAGATACTGCGCCGGGAAATAAAGGAAGATGACATATAACCTAAGGGAAATTGAAACTTTAAGGAAATCATTCGGGGAATACAGGGGAAAGATGTGTCTCATATCCAAAGCAGTGGACTGGAGAGCTCAGCATGAAAATTTCCTTTAGCCCTATAGATTCTACCGCTATGAGACGATCATCATCATTGTCGTTATATTGTCAAGGGTTTATAAAATAGCGTTTGACGAATTAGTCATATCTCTCTGGTGTACTTTTCGCAAACTAGACAATACTTACTTGAGGGGATATTTATAATTACTATATCAATCTCGTGTTGCCGATCAAAAATCAATTTTCCAATAAGTGTCTTTGAAGATATATCTCAAATAGAATTATCGGAAAATACCCTGATTTCTTGCAAAATCTCGTAGAAAATATGTTCCCTTATGTACCCACGGTTCCTTGGCTCGAGAAGCAATCATGATGCCCGAAACGTTCCTCGTCAAAGGTTTCCTAAAAGATCGACAGACTCTTATAGGAGGCCTTTGATCAGGATATTTTCCACGTGGACAACTATCTGGCGTTTTCAGTCGGTTGAAATAAATCACACCACTCGTATAATCTGAACTAACGTGTGTGACACATGGGCTTTCATTGTAGGACGCCTGTGTGCTTACATTGGCTGTGTGGCTTACATTAACTCTTTTTCCATTTACTAACGGATTAATGCTTATATTTTGATGCCGTGTCTTCTTTTTGCATTGCAGATTCTACAAAATAAGGAGACATGAATTGTGGATAAAATTTGAAAATAAGTTCACTATGTGCAATGATGAAAATGCTAGATAAGTGGAGAAAAAAGTAGAAAATAACTTATCAGTTGGGAAGTCTTTCTTCCCAAATCGTTGGGAAGGAATTTGCTAAATTTTCACATAAGTTCTCTTGAAACTTACCTGTCGTCCACGGCTTCAGCTACCTTGAAATTTCCTCTGAAACTGCTGCTATTAAAGTTGACAGGCTCAGCTCAACTTGATAACAAAAAACCGTTATTGAAATTTTGTGATAAACAGCCTGTCCCGTGCGAAGATTAAACTGGAACGTTAAATAATTCACGTGTCCTTGGCTCCTTTTGTTTCATGTTTCCTAAACAAGCTTATTGCAGAAAGGGGTTATCAAGCGTGAAAATATGAAACATATCCGTTTGCTAATTTCATTATAGCTTCGAAATCTTTGTGGTAATTTTGGTAAGAAATGAATAATGCACTATCTGCAATAACATTACTCTGTTTTTACGTTATACTCGGATGTTCTTAATTTTTGTTATAAGGCGACCAGTACCTACTACCATATCGAACTTAAATTACATGAGTAAGTTCGGTCTCTGCTTAGTTTCAGATCTCTCACAAATTGCGTTTTCTAGTCAAGCGCGTCATTCGCTGAACCGGCAAGCATGTACTGTTTCTCTGTTATATTCGCGATGTCCAATAGGTAAGTGTGGTCTCCAAGGATATTTTCAAAACTTTTTTTTTAAGAGACCAAGCGAAAAGATAAAAAATTATGCTTGAATATGGAAATAAATTTGAATATTTGGAAAGCGTGCTCGATATAAAGCTTTTTAACTCATTTCCTTCTGCAAAACTTAGAGGGCGGAAACCTCATAAAAGCAAACCCTTCGGTAGCTTGTTTTAATCGAACCCAATTATCGTTATTCTGAGTTACTGTGTCCTTGTTATCGGGATTAGTTGGAAAACAAGTTCCAGGTCATCTCCCTCGTTAATATTTTAATATTATTTTCGAGAGAAACTTTTTCAGATAATCAATTTTGATTTTCGTGTTGCTTTTGCGTAGAGATATCCCTGAGTTAGATGGTAGATGGCGTGGCTCTCTCGACTCTAGGAAACAAAATTCATTCGCTACTCCATATTGTGTCTGTCACAGCAATCTATTTATGCATTCGTCTGTAAAAAATGGAAAGAAATGAAAACAGCCGGGTAATCGCATTACCGAAGAGCTTCATGTAAGAGAAAGATAAGAACAAGTTCTAAGGCGAAATCCAATTCATTTTCAGGTAAGATAGATATGTTCGTTCCCGAATAAATTTATATACCAAACATAGAGCTATTATTCATCCACTGCTCTTTCTTACGCGCATACTATCAAGAAATCGGAAACATCTCTGCATATCAATTACAAACAGAAGTAATGCCGAAAATTGTGAGGATTAGAGAACTGTGAGCCTGATCTATCATGCGTCTAAAATCATTTTAACACTGTTAACAAAGAAATTGAAAGAGAACCAGTCCAGTGAACTAAGTGAACAAGAGAACGGCTTCATAAGAGGAATGGCAGCGGTTACTGCTATACTAGAACTAAACCTTTTCATGTAAAGATCACCTGAAGGAAAAGGAATTATAAATCTGCTTCATAGACATACTGAGAACCTTCGATCAAAAAAAAAAACAGAATTAACTGTTTAATATTCGACAATGATTAGACATAGAAAATCACCCACATAACCTTATAAAATTTATTTACTCCAAGCAATAAATGCTGCTGTTTAAATCTGACACAACTGAAGAGAAAAAGAAAAGAGGAGTTAGACAGGGCCGCATCCTTTTACGAATTCTATTTAATATTTACAGAGAGACAGTAAGGAAAAAGATTGAAAAAAAATATAGGAAACAGTATCAATGTTATAAAATACAACAGTCTTAGATATGATGATGATACCATTCTAATTGTAGAAAACAGAAACAAATTAATCAAACTACTGCACATACTAATTGAAGAAGGTAATGCTTTTGGTCTACATTTAAAAACAAAAAACAAAACACAAATTTATGAGAATATCAAAAGAAAATAGATCCAGAAATATTCACAAATAATATAAAAATCTACTTTACTGCAGATGAAAACAAGATAAAGAAATAAAAATAAGAATCACCATAGCTAAAGATACCTTCCGGAAAAACAAAGATCTGCTCAGAAGTTCTGTGGGTATGGAGGCAAAGAAGAGAATGACAATAGTATTAGTTTGGCCAGTTTTCATATAGGAAAGTGAGACCTGAGTATTCAAGAAGAGAGAAAGACAAGAGATAGTGGCCTTTAAAATATGGTACAGGAGAGACCTGAAAATCTGATTGACAGAGCACGTGACTAATCCAGAGGTACTAAAGAGAATGAAATCTCAGAAATTTGATTGCAGGAAATGATCCGGAGAAAGATGAAAATGGCAGGACATGTAGTGAGGTGATCAGCAGGAGAGCGGACATTAACAGCTTCAGAAAAAGATTATGGGAAAAGATCAAGTGGTAAAAAAGAAGGACATGATTTGACGATATGAAATATAGTGTTCATCGACAGGATCGTGTGACTATGTTGAAACAAAAAGAAGAGCTACCAACAGAGATGACAGTAAGGACATGGTGGTGCATCTTTCTTCGCATTCAGGAAGCTACATGAAGAATACGATTATATAACCGCTGATAGACTGTACGTAAACTTTAAATCTGTCGGAAATTCTGTTCATCTGAACAAACTCGTCAAACCTCATCTGAAAGGCGAGTACTCGGCGCTATATTACTTTAGTAGTAGACTCAATTAACAAGCGCTAACTATTCTACGGGAGTGTTACTTATTTGTATATTTTGTTGCCAAAAAAGCGCAAAATGCGTTCGAATAAATTCTATATTGGGAAGGTATCGTCTGCATAATTGAAGGTACATCTCTGATATTTGTGTTTTAAATCACATTAAGTTATCAGAAATAAAAAGATATATTGAAATAATTCCTCATTTACAAAACCTCATTTACGTAGTAGCTTACAGCTTAATATTTCACAAGGGTTAAAAAAGTACTTCGACTATCTTAGCTTAGTTACCATGATTTTTAGCATAAAGCCACTTTGACATCACTGAGTTGTTATTTCTTTTGCAGTTAATACAATGTACAGAGTTCATCCCGCCCGACATCAGGGAGCCAACGGTAATTGTCACAGATATTCAAAAAGAAGGAATGCTAAGAAGGGAAGTGAAAAACTTCAGAAACAGCAGAATAGTGCAAAGTGCACGAAATGTTTGATTTACCTCAAAAAGTTGCGATTCCTTGCCATTTGCCTGTGTATATCAGGATTCCTTTATCAGGCAATCTCATTCCTCGAGTTGTATTTCAGTTACCCAGTTGCACTTGACATTCAAACCGAGTTTCCTGTTTCAACTGAAGCTCCTGCCATTACATTCTGTAACAAAAATACGTAAGTTATTTATTATGTGATGTTCAAAATGTTCCAACTATAATTTATACATAGTAGAAAGAATATCAAGACTATTATTTACTTCTGTCCCACAGGTCAGCAACGAATTCATATGTTCGCTAACAACATTTGGTTCTTGTGAAGTCAATTATGAAGCAAAATGCATGGAGAGTCCAACAATATATTAAGATAAATCGTAGTATTAATATAGGGATTCGTTTTTAGTAACATATACTCATTCGCCTCAAATACTCATTAGTAAAATATACTCGTTTAGTAAAATTCACTCATACACACAGAATGATAGGATAAACCACTATTAACTTCGAGAATTGCCTCGGAATGCTGATTTATTCACTTTTCGATTTCTATAAACACCCAGACGTCCCACCGGAATAGGAGAAGATGGGATTCGGAACTTTAGCTTGCTTTAGCTTCAGCTGATTTGCAAGTGATGGTTCTTTTTTTTTTCTGGACACTCGTATCCATGGAAATTTGACAGATGATCAATGAGAGTGAGATCCCATGAACGAAGACTAATCTGTTAAAGTGAATCTAGAATCATGGCCCTGTTACCAATGATGCGACCCTTCATGCAACAGATCTCAATATCTTGTTTGAGATGTTTAGCACTCTTCTGATACATAGCCAACATTCATCGGCATGGCATTTGGTTGGCAAGAACATTCAGTAAGCCACATTGTTAGACCTTTACTCTAAACTACTGTAGAAACAACAAGACAGGAGCTACATGGAAAATTTATTCCATTAATACGAACACTCATGTTTAGTCCAAAAGTTCGTATTGTTATTGCACTAACCTTGCCGTTCTTCCTGATAAAATATCATAAATGGGCTGCAGTGCTCAACGATGCTACAGATTGAGATGCATCACCCTAAACGTCTGGAAGGATTCATCACTCCACAGGCTCAACTATTCTATTGTCCAATATTGATATTCAAAGGATAGTGGATGGCACTATCCTTTAAATTCTTCATCTACTACTTGTAGTGAACAACTCCTTTGGAGCATATGATAATAATTAATGTCTCCACTTATCGCAGAGTGCTGATTATGTTTAAAATACTGTTTCCAGTGGCCATCCTAGAATAGCAGAATTTGAGGAAAGCGTCCAACACTGCGAATTCCTTGTCGAAATCACTTTTAGTTCATATTAGTTCGTATTTTAGTTCGTATATAATATTAATGAATATTGTTGTTCTTTGTTTTCATATTTTCGCTACTAATTATTTTAATCATTTTTATGACTTTCCACTGGAAAAGGAGAAATACGAAGAAGACATAAACATATAAAGGATTCTTGAAAAATTGTAGATCTCGAAAATCAGTTACAGCACTGTTAAAGTGTGAATTAATGTATTAGATACAAAACCAATAAAAGCAAAATGATAATAAATACGATAGCAGTACATAAATAAATTGAACACATATTTAAATCTGAATTATAAGTTTCGTAATGCATTTCCTTGGTACGACGATAAATAAAATTATGTTTGAAAAAACAACAGACCGATTTAACTTCATAAATATTCTGTTTATTGTATGCCTGCTAAGATGAAATTGATTTTTGTTAATTGAAATTGAACTAATAATAAACGGAGTGATCAATGAACAGATCAAAGTGTAACGTGATCGGTGATCTCTCTCTCTTGTTAGGATAGTGAAACACTGAGCTTGTTTGGATATAATGTAATCCCAGTTAAGCATCGAATGATATGCATTTCATTTCAGTCGACAGTGATGGAAGTATCAACCACTGGGTAGAAGTAAAGTCTTAGAAGAAAATATTTTTTTCGGCTGTGATAACAGTTGATCCTATAAGCATAGAATAGTCTCAAAGACTATAACTCATATGATATCTCCATGATCCTGTATAAGAGGAAGTTCGTAGAAAAAATTAATTAATGAATTTCAAAGAAAGAAGGATTAAATCTGGCTCGGTTTATGACGTTGCACAGAATAATTTTATATAATAATTACGGGGAATTTTATACTGAGATGAATAAATGTAAAAGGGTTGATAAAAATAAATAAAGAAGAAGAGCATATACTGAAGAATCGTTTTGAAATTAAACAATTTTATGTACATGCAGCCACAATTAGAAACTGGAACTGCTACTTGCATTCGTGAATTTATATAAAAGAATGAGATATAGAAATTGTAGCACAAGTTTCATAATGTATTGTGGAAGACATTAATATGTTCAGATTTTGTGTAAGAAAAATAATAAATAAAAATAATAAAAATAGATAAAAAATAGCCGACCTCATCAAATGAACGACTTGATGATCAAACCTTCATAACTCTTGTGTGGATTCATTGTCATGAAAAGATTCATTCCTCTCTGGACGAGGATGGCAATATGAAATTATCGTTTTTTGTTTCTACTAGTATTCTTTCTAAGACGATTGCAAATTCATCACCAACAGTGATATTGACTTTCAACGATGGATGGAATTCGATCATATATTCGTATACAAAATCAGTTTAATGTAATAGAGCGAGAAATGGATCGAGAAATATTGATCGAGGAAAGGTGGGAGATGGTCATAATGCAGTTCCATATGTAACTAGTACCACATATTATGCTGTAATATGAACGAATTTAGCTATTTCTATCTCATTACAGAATAAACAGGACCATGTTTTGTGAAGAGAAGCCATATTTCTGTGAAGATGCGCCTCGAGACTTTTGCCAGTATTATCCGTTGTTATGCCTAGGGGGAGCTCTTCCCAAAGGAAATGAAAAGGTGGGTTTGTAAACGTAGCTAATACACTAATGAAATATGATTAATGTTTGACGAATGAACAGCAACAAATTTTGGAGAAGTCGTATGAGTTTGATAACCAAACCGAATTAAGAATGACGGATGAAGTCCTATATTTAAAATGATGTTGTAGAATATTTTGCCTTTAGTACTAAAATTTAGAACCTGCTTGTTTACGTCAGTAAAATAAATGACAAACTTATATGACAAAATTAATAATAATGTTGTCACTGATTTATCCATCATGTTATAATGCAAACGAATGATTTCCTCATGTATTTTAACTGGATATGTTAGCGTGTAGTGTTCATCTGAATTCTTACGTGTAGTTTCAAACCATTTTAAAATTATGTTGAAAATAAAAGAAATAGTCCACTTTAGCTGCTTGACTTTTATTTTGGAAACGGGATTACAGTTGAACTAGCTTCAAATTCCATTGCAGAATCCATTAGCAGGTCCAACATTTCAGTTGGTATTGATTTATCACATCTGTCAGGAGTCTCTGTCCAAAAGCAAAATTAGCATCAGTTTTAATTATGCTAATTATTTATTGCAAAATTAAACCTATACTTGTTTAAAGGCAAGTTTAAAACGAATTTACCATAATAAAATTTTTATATTCTCAGAATAATAGAGCAAATGAATATCTGAATGATTGAATGAATCGTTTAGATTACCGGAGGTGACTAACAGGCGCATGTTTGATAGAGTATAAATATAGCAAAAGAAGGATTAAGGGAGATTCACAGATTAATTAGGCAATTTTGAGGAATACATATCATGAAGAAATAGACAGTAATGAGTTCCCCACTGATTTGAATTCTTTGAAGAGATTTGAAATTGTCAGACTCTATTCTAATGCTTCGAAGATCAGGAAAGTTGTTTACCGAATGATTAAATAATTACATTAAGCAGAAAATCAATAAACGATGTTGGTTGTGTACGGTTGAAAATAATATAGTATTCAGCAGGTTGATTGTATATAAAGCACTTACAAGAACAAGAAAGATCCAATAAGCAATTAAAAAGGTCAAAATGCAACATCAAAAGAAGTTTGAATAACAAACCGAGAACAAATTCGGTGGATTCATTTAAGTATGGTATTCCCACTAGCATATATATCTAAGTTTTATAAAGTGCTCACTCAGCTCGAATATTTCGCTCGCCCTACTTTTTACAGGAAGCGATATCATCTTGTTAGTAATAACAATAATGGAATTTTACTGAAAACGTAATGATAATAGGAAAAAAATTGAAAATATTTCTATGCTGGAATACAGCAATAAGACGACTTCTCTTTCCTGTATCATTAAAATCATAGAGGAGTAAATATATTAAATTTTAAATATTTATTCATGACACTAGACCCAAGCAAATAGAATACTATTAACTTTCATCATGAAGAATGAATGATCCCAAATATCGGAATTCTGGTAATGTGATTGGGGACAATACTGGCCATGCCCTTCTACATACTTTTCCTCTGAGTATATTGAACTACCACTAATAAAACCGCCACAGAGCAATAATAGGATGCTGAACGACAGTACAAGGATCGTTCCATCCCATTTTCATCCCTCTCATCATAAAAGTCTTGAGCCGTTATATTGCTGCCAAAGGTCTATGGACTACAACAATGTCATTTAAATACTGTTCCCTGAAAATGTGGAAAGTCGTAGTATCCCGCATCATCAGAAAACGAGAGAGTTCATTTTCTGGTCCTACTACTGACCCTAAATCCTGTGGAACTGTAAATTCCTGCCACATCATTGACATTGGACTGCAAGTGTTTCCTGTTATCGTCCAACCACGTTTTTGTTTTCTCCCTCGGTGTTATCTTCTAGTGTTTTCTTGATTACGTTGGTGCTACCATATTTCTGCTGATGATTTTTGATGATATAATACGTTACGAATGCATAGGCCAATACCATGCCATTCCATGAGAACAGGTTCCATGAGACAAGTTTCATTTGTCACTCATAATACAAAGAGATATGTGTGTCACCGAAAAACGACCTGTTACACTATATATTTCAACATACACTGCTTGGAAAGGAGTCAACTTACACCCTCATTGCAAGGTGCATTGTGTCATGTAACGGGATTAAATATTGTAGCCGGTAGTAATTGGAGGAATATGATGCTCGCAAGTCAGTTCAACTGTGTTTGGGCGATATGCCTGCAAGTAACAAGAAATCTGACGGAGTTTGACTCTCTATTCACGCTTTGGCTTAGGGCCTGTGTTTGTGGTGCCATGAACACTGAATTCCAAGAGGAATCTGAACATTCTAGAAAATGCAACGCTTGCTACTTTGTGGCGTTTCTACGCCACAAAGTAGGAAGTTGACCAGTGTCTCTTTAAGAAGACAGTGCACCTTGTCGTAATGCTGCTGCTGTAACACCGTCGTTTATTTTCATGAACATCATTCCATTTGACTGGCTTCCACAGATTCGTGTTCTAATCCATATTCAATATCTGTGGGAAGAAATGGAGCTTCGGAGGTTG
Source organism: Typopeltis vanoorti (assembly GCF_054136105.1). Taxonomy (NCBI): domain Eukaryota; kingdom Metazoa; phylum Arthropoda; class Arachnida; order Uropygi; family Thelyphonidae; genus Typopeltis; species Typopeltis vanoorti. The sequence continues at coordinate 105,267,719 of NC_143569.1, forward strand.
TTAAAGGACGTCAGTCCCACGACAATCCAGATTCTCGTTACATGTCTACAGGAATAGTCCAAAATCCCCATCGATTCCTATCGTATGAATAAGATGGGTGTTAGTGAAAACCATTTCCTGTAGGATTGCTGCATTAATTGCAGCGAGAGGAGGTCCTACATCTTTTTAAGATGGGCACGATGTCTGTATGCTACTCATAGTGTTGTGTCCGTTGACTTCTTTCCAAGCAAGGTTATTTTTGAATTTGTGTCCTGGAAAAGACTTGAATGCTGATCCCTCGAAATGACGGATATGTTTCCGAAATCCAGCACTCGTTCCTCTGTCTGAATGATATCTACATAATTGCAAACAATTATGTAATGATTTTTATTATCAATTGCAATAATCTCTATCACTAAATTATGTTTGGTATCTAATTAGACCGCACTGTGTTGCTGAAGGTTTCAGTATTTTAGAATATTCCTTTTAATTTCCAGATAATAAAGGACGGAATAATACTTGGCGAGGTGTTAACACCTGAAGAAATGAAAAGAATGGGAGACCAACCGTCGGATTTGCTCAGAAAACCTGTCGTATATGGGAATGTAAGTATATGATAATGTCGCACATTTTAGTATATCTATCTCTGTCACTCTGTCTATCCTTAACATCTGTTGGCAGAAGTGATAAAATAGTTTCCGTTATATTTTCCCTTACATAACGTTAGGTGTTACACAACAGAGTATCTGTAAGACTTATCTTTTACTGACTCAATCCAACTAGGGGCAGGAATGTAGTTTCTGATGCATGCGTTTTCCATAAAAATCCAGATAGATATTGATCAATACTACCCTCAATATTTATCGCTATCTCTAAAAAATCCATTGAAACACGTGAAGTTTCCGCGCAGTGCACTTTCACAGCCAAGATAATTCCACTTTCTCTATTTACTCTTTCATCCCTACCGCTGCTGCACTCTGCAACAGATTCTCCCTCCCATGTGTGTTTGCCAAGGAATGCAACGCTTATTCTGCAAGTCTGCAGTTGAAGTGTGAACGGTGTTGGATGAGAGCAACGCTCATTTCAATGGATTTGATGGTACAGGTAAGAGAATTTGTGTGTGTGTGTGTGTGTGTGTGTGTGTGTGTGTGTGTGTGTGTGTGTGTGTGTGTGTGTGTGTGTGTGTGTGTGTGTGTGTGTGTGTGTGTGTGTGTGTTCGTGCGTGCGTGCGTGCGTGCGTGCGTGCGTGCGTGCGCGTAGGACTTTGTGTTTCATATGTTTTCAAAGAATCAAAACAATAATATTACCAAAACAAGCTGTAAATTACAAACCATTATGAAAAAAATAAATTAGGACGTCCTCTTAAGAGATTCAACTTTGACTTCAAAGGCCAGAACAGGCCATTCTAAACCTAAATCGTAATCATAATGATGATAATGTTGGTGATTTAGTCTTCTTCTTATAGTCTTCTCATATATATATATATATATATATATATATATATATATATATATATATATTTTTTTTTTTTTTTTAAGTTTAATGACTGATACCGAGATATAAAGAGATGACATGGTATATTTGAAAAGATACTACTATTTATTGGTTCGTTAAATTGATCAACATTTTCAGATATCACAATCAAAGAAATATATAAAGCATTACAGAGACTTAAATTTGCAATAACATAACAAGTACAAAAGACAGTAGCGTGTCTGAAAACAAAATGCAAGCTTGAGTTCCAAATAAACGTCGACTACGCGCTGTCACAACCTTCTCTCGAGTTCATGATAGCACACATGGTTGTTAGAAGTTTGCGTCCAGTTCACAATGTGTTGGCGGCCTTCGTCTGAGTTAACTGAAGAGAGAACGTTGCTAGAGAGAGCGCTGGCTCTGGTCCTGTTATAGGAGATATCTCTACAATTTTCTTCCAAAAGTAGAAGGATGGATTTAGCGGTCTGGCCATAGTATGTCTTTCCACAGTCACATATAATCTTGTGCACTCCTGGAAACCGAGTTCAAAGATGTTTCTCTTTAGGTTTACTAAGTATTGAATAATGATTTGGAAGCGTAGTGAAGCAAGTTCTGAAGTTAAACTTCTTGAGAATTTTTGTCAGATTTGGTAAAAGAGAGCTGATGTAAGGCAAAGAGATGAAGTTTCTGGGGGAAGAGGGATCTTCAGAAGTAGTTGAGTGACTGGGGAAAGAAATTTGTCAATTTTCGTAGGAGAGAAACCATTATTAATAAAAGTTTTTTTTAAGAAAAAGGAGTTAAATTTCAAATTCTGCTTCTTCCATTAGTAAAGATTTGGCTCGATGAACTAAGGTGGAAATAATACCAAATTTTTGTGGGGGTAGTGATGGGAGGAAGCTTGAAGGTATCGATCAGTATCAGTAGGCTTTCTTAAAATTGAGATTTTAATACTCTCAACACATCTGGTAAGTTTCAAGTCTAGAAAGGAGAGGCAGTCATCGGATTCCAGTTCGAAGGTTAAAGAGAATTTTTCATGATACTTGTTTAGGTGGTCTAAAAATAAATTGAGGTTGTTGACGCCATCTTCCCAGATGAGGAAAATATAATCAATATAACGATACCAAAATTTTGATTTAAGGGGAAAGAAGTTAATAGCTTTTTCTTCAAAATTGTCGAGAAATATATCTGCGAGAATCGGTGAGAGTGGACTGCCCATGGTCAGACCTGAGTTTTGTAAGTAGATCTTATTGTCATATTTGAAGTGTCCTGACTTTATGCAATGGGAGAGTAAAGCACAGAGTTTTTTTGGATAATTTGTTCTTGAGAAGGTCGAGGACTTCTTGAGCAGGCACATTTTTTGAAGAGAGAAACAATACCGAAACTGGCCATTAAATCTTTTTTTTTAAGTTTGATATCCTTGATTTTAGAAACAAAATCTGCAGAGTTTTTAATATGTGAAGAGGAAATTCCAGAAAGATTTCTTAGAAAACTCGCAAGATATTTGGAGAGGTTGTAGGTAGGAGAGTGTGTGCCCTCAACTATAGGTCTGAGTGGGCAGTTTGTTTTGTGAATCTTGGGGAGATCATCCGGTCCAGGGATCAAGGGATGAAGTGACCTAAGAGAAAGACGAATGTTTCGTTTTAACACCAAGGTTATTTTCAATAAATTATTAGTGCTCTTGTATAATTCAATCGTGGGATTACTATTAATTTCTGAGTATCACTGCTTAAAAGTTCCAAGATTTTATAATGGTAATCAGACTTCTCTAAGATGAGAGTTCCATTCCCTTTGTCAGCCGGAAGAATAACGATGTTATTATTATCTTATAAGGACTTAATAGCTGCTCTTTCAGAGAAAGAAATATTGTCTGGTAGAGGTGAAGCTTTATTTATGGTGAAAATGGCTTCCACACGGTGGAGGTTGGCTTCTTTGTTTGGTAATAAAGATGCTGCCTTTTCTATCTTCCTTAAGAGATGTTCTTTAGGAATGGATGCAGGAGCAGTGATAAAGTTGAGACCTTTAGTAAGTATGCTTTCTTCTGCCAAAGATAGTTGATGGGAAGACTTATTGATAACAACTTTTTTTAAATAAGTAGAGTCAAAATGAGAAGTTTTGCTATCCTGTATATATTTAAGAGAATCAAATTTTCTAATGAGGTTGATTTTACTTAAATTTTGGACTTTAGAAGCCTTAAGAGTGCTAATTTCTTTTAAATAGTTCCAAGATGAACTGTCTATTGAATGAGATAAACGTGTTTCATGATAGGTCTTCTTAGGGAAATAAGCGGAAAGACAACGTTTGGTATCACAAATGCGTTCCGATAAAAAAAAAGATCAAGTTTTGCTTTCCTGTAGATCCTTTCAGCTCTAGCGGTTTTTATCGATTCTTTAAAATTAAGGAAGCGTGGAATAATAGAATTGCACTTACAACTTTTGAGAAATACAAGTCTGTTGATGTATAATTCAATCGCTCTGAGATTCTTCTGATAGTCTTTGACCAGTGAATTTAATTCTTCGTCATCAGGAAAGTAGATATTATGATAATTCATTTTTACTCGGTAGGAAATATTATTAAAAAGTTTTAATGGCTGACACCGAGAGATAAAGAGATGCCATGATATATTTGAAAACATACTACTATCTTACTACTTTCGTTGAATAGATCAACATCTTCATGTATCACAATCAAAGAAATATATAAAGAATTACAGAGACTTAAAATTGTAATAAGAGAACAAGTACAAAAAGACAGTAGCGTGTTTGAAAACAAAATGTGAGCTTGACTTCCAAACAAAATGTTCACTTTATTAAAACATTGCATTCATTCTGGTTACTTCAGATATCAGGACTCCATTTACCAACAAAACAAGGCCTGGCAATGGGCAATCCTTTGTCCCCAGTTCTGGCTAACATCTTCCTTGAAGATTTTGAAAAGAAAGCCATATCTTCCTTCTCATTTAAACCAAAAGTTTGGAAAAGATATGTTGATGATATATTCATTATTTGGAATCACGAGCACACATCTCTTACAGATTTTCTTCGTCATCTAATCATCCAACATCCTAATATAAAATTTACTGCTGATCTAGAAAATAATAACTCCTTACCTTACTTGGATGTTATGCTTACACGATGCTCTGAAAGATTAAAAATCTCTATGTACAGAAAACCTACGCATACCAATAGATATCTGCATAATCTTTCTCATCATTTTCCACCACAAAAACTTGGAACTACATCTACCTTAGGACACAGAGCACGTTATCTCTTAATTGAACAAGATTAACTACAAAAAGAAATGAATCACCTCACTCTTATCTTTAAACAAAATGGATATTCTGAAAAAACGATTAAGAAATTTCTTCTGGATTCACCTAGGCAGTGCACAACAGAGACTATTAATTTTAAAGGTAGCACTCCATTCCATACATTAGCACAGTCTCTAAAGAATTAGCTAAAGTCCTTAAAAATATAATATCAGGACCTTCTTCACCACACTTCCTAAAATCCGTTCTCTAATCAGCCATCCAAAACCTACTCATCACAACCTAAAGTATCCAGGTGTATATAAATTGTGGTGCGATTGCAATATCCCATACTTTGGACAAACTAACAAATCTATTGAACAACGTATAGAAGAGCATAAGAGAGACATCTCTTAGAAAAGATCTCATGCAACTGCGTTATCCAGTCATGTTCGTTTTTCAAATAATCCTAATGATGATCAACAAAGCCACTCCGTTTGCTGGAATAGATCAGAAAATATCTTTCGCTGTGCTAATGAGTTTGAGAGGAAAATTGTAGAATCAAGGGAAATCCTGTTGAACCCTGTTCACTTAAACAACAATTTGAGTTATAACATCCCAGATAGCATGCTGCAGTTGTTCAATATTGGCGTTCACGTGAACCTGCACGCACAATTGCAATAAACAATGGCACGCCAGTTGGAACAACTTGAAAAAATACAACTTTTTTATGTATCGATTATGTGAGGCAATTTATACCTGTAATTTCCAGTTTGTTTAGATATTTCAATGTTTATTACTATTCTTTTCCTTTATAAATACCTGAGGAAGGCTGTTATAAGCCGAAACTAGTAGTATTTATCATTAAAATCTTTTTAAGTTATCTCGGTTTTGTAGTCATTAAATCTATACAGGGTGTTCGGGATAAATTTGACAGTTTCGTAAGGAAAACGAAAATCTTCTTTGTATCTATTAAATTTAATGAATTGACAAAAAAACATTACAGGCAGAGTTAATTACAATACTATCAACAAGATTTACTCAAAATAACCACCATTAGCATCGATCACAGCTTCAATTCTGCTTCGGAACCTCGAACAAGCTGATGCTACAGTCTTCCTGGGAAGGGCCGCAAAAACTGTTTTAATTTTATCCATTAACTGGGCTTTTGTATTACTGGAAGTGCGATTGGTGTCTTTTTCAACTGCGCCCCATACAAAATAATCCATGGGGTTAAGGTCTGGGGAGTTTGGAGGCCAAACATTTGGACTGGTGAAGTCGTAGAAATTTTCAGACAACCATTTTTGACTTTTCCCAGAGGTGTGGCAAGGGGCCGAATCCTGCTGCCATACATACGGCCTACCATTGGCTACCCTTGTTATCCAGGGCTTGACTACAGTTAGCAACTCCACGAACAAAGCCCGAATTCCAATGCCAGGGTTCTTCAACACCTGTTCCTGCAGATTTGCGAGGAATTCTGCTGTACGAACGCAATCAGATCGTCTGCTAGGGATCTTTCTTCTTGCTACATCCTCGTAGTCACCATTGCAAGTCTCTAGTTCATGCCTGATTGTTTTTACTGTATTCAGGGAGCATTGGGCAGCAGTCGTAATATCCTTATTTTGATGGCGGGCACGAATCATCATGATACAAGTTATTCTCTTCCATGATTCAGGTGGGTTCCAGCTATCCATCCTTTCTGACATCTTGTATATGAATGAAGAAGGGTCCAAACTTTTAAATGAAGAGAAGTGTGTGTTAATACATGTAACTTACGGAAAAATATAATTAATTATAAATATGTCAAATTTATCCCGAACACGCTGTATTTTTTTCATATATATATTTATATATCATCAGCCAGTGCCGATCCACTGCTGGATGAAAGCCTTTCCAAAATTACTCCAAAACTGTCTCTCCATGGTTCTGATTTTTCATATCACTCCTGCAAATTTGGTGATATTATCAATCCACCGTGATTTATGTCGGCATCATGGTCATTTTTCCTCTCGTGAAATCCAATCCAGTACTTTTTTTGTCCATTGCTGATCTTTTCCTCGAGCAATATGCCCAGCCCATTTCCACTTAAAATGTTTCACTCTTCTTATGATGTCAGAGACTTTGGTTTGATTTTTTATCCATGTATTCCTTTTGTGATCCAATCTTGTGATACCAAGTCGATTTCTTTCCATACTAAATTGTGTTGTTCTTAATTTTTGAATTTCCTTTGCATTCAATGTTCATGTTTCACATCCATATGTCAGTCCATGGCTCTCTTTTTCCATGTCACTCCTACGAATCTGATGATAGGAAGAATACACTGGTTAAAAACTTTTCTTTTCAGTCATAATGGTAGTTGGATTTTGAATATTGAATATCATTTTCAAATTCTTTCCACCCAGGCATCGTGCACCTCTTAATTTCATCCATGATATTTTGTTCCATTCATGTCTATTGTCCTAAGTATATGTAATGATCTACTTGCTTATTTTCCTCATTATTAATTTTTATTATTTCTGGTTGGACATAGCTATTGAATATAAGTTGGGTCTTCTTTAGGTTTTTTGTTCGGCCTGCTCTTGTGCTAGCAATTTGGAGCTCATGGATACGAGTATGTAATTCATATGCAGCTGAAGTAAAGATAACTATGCTATCTGCAAAGAGTAAATGGCTTAAATATCTTCCATTTATCTTCAGATCTTTTCCTTACCAATCAAGAAGTTTGAATATTTCTTCTAGGCACGCGGTGAATAATTTTGGAGATATGGTGTCACCCTGTCTTATACCTTTCTGTATTCTCAAACTGGAGATTCATTTGAAATGAATTGCTGATGTGGCATTAGTGTATGCTGATTTGATGGTTCTGATGTAGGGCTCCTCACCTGCTGGTTTCGTAATGATTTAAGTATTGCAGAAGTTTTAAGTGAATCAAAGGCTTTCTCATAGTTAATAAAACCAAGACATAGTGGTAATTGATATTCGTTACACAGTTCAATAATCTGTTGTACAACTTGAATATGGTCCATTGTACTAAATCCAATTTCGAAAGCCTGCCTGTTCTTTAGGTTGTGCTAGGTCCACTGTCACACAAAGCCTATGAGTTAAGACTTTTGTAAACTCTTTGTAGACCACTGATAGTAGACTCATAGATCGGTAGTTCGTCAAGTCTTCTGTCTCATCTTTTTTATGTATCAGAATTAGGGTAGCCTTCTTCCATGTTGTTGGTACATCATTTTTCTTGAGGCATAAAGTAAATAGTTTTGTGAAGAGTTTGTAGATTATTTCTCCACTTGTTTTTTGAAGTTCAGCTATAACTCCAACCTCACCTGCAGCTTTCCCACTTTGGAAGCTTTGGATACTCTGCATAACGTCTTCTGGTAGAATCTGTGGTCTTCAGCTGTGCCTAGTTGTCTCCTTCTTCATTTAAATCATCATCCTGATATATCATTGAGTAGAATTCATCAATTCTTTTTGCAATAGCATATCTATCTCTGGTGATGTTCCAGTCTTGTAGTTTGACTGCAATCATCTGTTGCTGTTCATCAATTACTGTTTGGCTTTTTTGAGACTAGAGTTGTTTTTAATTGTTTGTTGTATGAATTTACAATTGAATTTTCTTATTTCTTCTGGGAAACATTTTCTGATCGTTTTCCCAATTCACTGTATTCACATTTTATTTTATTCTGTAGGTTAATTGATTGTTTCATTTCTCTTCGTTTCTTCATAAGCTGTTTTGTTTATTCAGAGATTTTGTTTTGTTTCTGTTCTGTGGTGCCAGCTATTTCAAGTGAGCATTTTCGTTTTGGATAATAATAATAATGGCATTACTTTCTGATAGATCAGCATTGTCATCTATAATAAGATGTTTAAATCTGTTGTTTAGTTCGTGTTGGAATATATCTTTTTTAATGTTGAGTTTGTGTACATCTATGTTTTGCTTCGATCTCCGAAACATTTTTCTTCTTGATTTTCGGCTGTTTATTTGGATTTTACTGCGTTCCAACTAAGGAAAGGTGTTTATAACAGAGCAAAGATGTTTTCTTATTGCTAAGGATAATGTCAATTTCCTTAGTTTCTCCATTTGGGCTTTTCCACGTCCACTTTCTGTTTTTTGTTTTCTTGAAAAGGGAATTCATGATATAAAGGTTTTCTTTTTCTGCAAATTCTATTAACTTTGCTCCTCTGTCATCTCTGAAGCCATATCCAAAATTTCCATTCAGCTCTCACTTAGTTGATGAATACCAATTCTAGCCTTAAAGTCTCCCATTACAATTCTGCAATGATGTTTACCTTTATTGTAGAGTTGGGATACTTCATGACAGAAGCTTCAATTTCTTCGTCGATATGACTTATTGTTGGTGCATAGAATTTGACGATATTAAGAGTGTATCTTTTCGAGATTTGAACAACCATCCTTGCTATTCGTTCGGATAAACTGTCAAATTCTATTATGTTGTTTTTCATTTTTTTTTTGTTGATCAAGAAACCAACTCCACTGATCCTCTCCTTATCTTGGCCTCTATAATATAATATGTCGCAATTTTTCTAATCGATGAATTTCTTCACCATTACGTCTGACTTCGCACAGTCCAAGAATGTCCCAATTCAGTCGCTTTAGCTCTTCGGTTAGTTCAGTTGGCCGTGCCTAACTGCTCAGAATCCTACAGTTTAATGTTCCAAGGTCTAATTTCCAATGGCAGCATGATCTGGTTACCTGGGGATTCTTAGCACCCTCTGCCTTCATGTTTAACTGCCTGCTGCCATAGGTAGTAACAATTGGCCTTCGGTGAATGAGGGCCAATTTGTTTCTGTCGGATTCATCTGGGAAGGTTAGGCCATAAATTCACCACGCTGGCCGAGTGCGGGTTGGTGAATGGCAATATTTTTTTCATGGGATCGTCAGTCCCAAAACCGCTGATCCATATATGTATAAGTATTCAGCTTAGATCCAATCTTTCTGATATATATTAACGAGATATTAAAGGAATGACAATGTGTAGATGATCCAGGAATACCATTAAAAGTGAAATACCATAAAAACTGAATTAATAATAATTAAAATTGCATACATAAATGTCATATATATTTATATATGGAGGGGATGAAATCAGTTACTACTACAGATGACTAATTACAATTCTTGTCGCTTTACTACATGGACAAGATTGTTATATATAATATGAGAATATCTTCTGATAAAACAAAAGTTATGGTATTTAAAGGTAACAAGTATGGTATGGTATGAAGAGATGGGTGTCAAACGACTGCCCTGGCCTGCGCCGATTTCTGACCTAAAACCCATCGAACACATGTGGGACGATTGGAGCTGAACCCAATGCTGTTTTAATTCTGAAATGGAGACACATTTCATGTGATGTCTGCTGCACATTGATGGAAAGCCTCCCACAAATGGTGCAGGAGGTGATCAAACGCAAGATGAACATACCTATTTTAGGGTTCGCTGTTGGTATCAATAAATTGATAAATTTTCCAGACAATTATTGTATCATAGTGTAGTTCTAATACTGTTATTCTAGAAGGTGTAGTCCAAAGATAAAAAGGTTCAAAGTAAACATTTTATGTGTAAAACGACCGCGTACTTAATCTTTTAGGAATGAAAAGCGGCAGATTTGTTACTGTTAATATTTAAATATATGCACTATACGAAGAGCCTGTGTAGCTCAGTGGTTGTGGCGTTTGCACACCACGGCGCTTGGCCGCACGAAGGAAGACTTGGTTTCGAGTCTAGTCGCTGACTAGAGGAAATTGTTCTAAGCTTTTTTCCCACCGGTTCCCGAGTTAGTCGATCTCGGGCACGGGCAAGCGGGTTTTTCGTCCCGTAAACTCAAGAAAATCGACCGTAGAACCTACATTATTTCCGACATTAAATATATTGTGTTAGAGTTAGGGACCACGAGATGGCGGCACATTTGAGCCGTCTCTCTTCACTGTGTACTGCTTAATTAGTGATAGCCTTGGGCCATCTATCTCTGATTGGTACCAGTGGAGATTGAACTGCCCACTCAGTCTCCAAAAGTTAGATAGGGCTAAATGGCCTCTCCTACTCCCGATTACGGGAATAAAAAGGCGTTAGCTGATTTTTTTTTGATGCAGTATACGTGCAAATTTTGAAACTTGAACATCTTTAAGAATCAGTCCAGCTGTCTATATTTCGGTAAGATGTCGTTATTATTCAACTTATTCATAATTATGGCGACATGATAATGTAATTCAGTAAATTATTTTTTCTTAGTAGAAATTGTAGTTGTTGACATTACTGAGATAGTTTCTTAGGCTGGGTATTGATGACTAGATCAGAGATAATGGAACATCTCGAAATTGGTCTTCAACGTTTTGATAGAGAAAGCATCTTGCTCATCGTCATTCATAGGCCTAATCAACATAAGTGGATGTAAGTAGGGATATCCGATATTCCTCATCCGTCAGTTAATCAACTACATTTCCCAGAAGCAATGTTTTCATATTTTTAAATTTAATCAATACCTATCTTGAATTCTATTATGTTTGGCGTATATTGGATTTGTTAAGCAAAATCATGGTATTAACTGCAAAGCGTTCTTTTTTTTTCTGTAGACATCAGAAAAATGGGAACGATTATCACTTATCCATATGAAATCACCTGTGACCGAAGGAATCCATAATTGTTATACTTATGGTTCGCTGTGGGATTCCGCTCCAGGCATTCCTACGAAGAAAGTTCACAGAGGTGAAGGTAAATAATAAATTTTCCTCTTACGAAACATTAGTGTGATTCATATTCCATGGCTGTAATTAATACTGATTTTTCTTTGTAACGTGAGGTCATTTTAAAGTGCATAAACCAAATTTCAGCAATAATTTTATAGGTACTAAATAATGCACGGATCGGTTCCCAAGCACTACTGCCATAATGCTCTACTGCATGGTTCAAATAATAGCAGGCTTATATTTTTATTAATAAGAGGAAACCAACCTGTGTTACAAGGAAAATGGAAATATTCCACCTTTTCTTCGAACATTTATCTGAGGCGATTAGATTTTTAGATTAAATTCTCATTTCACAAGTTTCTTTCAATTTTACATTGATGGAGAATATCATACAATATGTGTTACATGTTTCGTTTTCTCAGTAACACGTAATAACACCGATGTATCATTGTAACATGTAATCACTGTCTCATGTATCATGCCATATTTCAAACATTTACTTGCTGCAATATTGAAGCAAGTAATAATGCAAAGTAAAGTAAAGGCAAAAATTCTTGTTTTTCATTTATTTTATTAAATTTTTATTTTTTATCTGAATTTCCATAAGGATATGCAAATCTCTCATTTACTACTACCATGGTTAGATTAAAGATTAAAGTTGAAGAAAACTTCAATCTACAAAACACACATTAATATTTTAAAACTACGTGAAGCTTTCATATGCATGATGGTCTCATAGCCGTTGATGATATTCACTACTCCACTGCCAAAATACACTAGCAAAATCCATATACATAGATTGCTTCCAGATCACAGAAAGTGTGTTGGAAAACGGGTATGGTCTTAATATCATCAAACATGGTCTATTTTATTTATTTTTGTATCCTGTACACACGAGACGAACAAGATCCAATAGCATATTACGGTGTGTGACATTCAGATGACCGATGAGAAATAAGAATCCTATTAATTTTCTTCTCAAACAGCAGTAAGTTGAAACTGTTTGAAAACACATCATGAGGAAGGTTGATATCTGAAGGCCAGAGGTAGATGGAATAAATGAGGAAGAGGGGAAGCAAATTTGCCGAGTTTGAAGACAGTGCTGTAAAGGGATGCTGGGCAGCAGCTGATCTAGTTTTAACTACCCTAACAGCAAGTGGAGGACTGATGTTTGCCAATTCACTGGAGTATTGATCATGGAAGTACCTGGAGAAGCGATATAGAACTGAAACATTGCGTCTCTGAGACAGAGGTTAAAGTGAGACTCTGATGGAATCTTACTCTACACTGAATACCATCAAGAATATTTAAGAAGGTTAATGTGCACCCCGCAAATGTGTGTACAGTATTCTAAGGATGGGCAGATGTGATATTTATATAGGTTTAGTAACTGGGTTAATGTAAAATAGCTTTTAGAGCGGCAAAGAATACCCTGGTTATGTAGAAGTCGATTGATGGGATGTGTTGCCCAAAAAACGAGAGTTCATGCTGTCTGGTTATGTGTGTGTGTTACTATAGAAGGGGCAAGATGAGCTGAGATCTCCTTGATCAGAGAAAAGGCAGGACTGCGTTCTGGCTGCATTGAATTTATCCTTCTATCAGCGTTTAAGGCACTGGTTCTAGATGATATTGATGTAAAGTATGTGTAAGAACTACATGGTTTGTCAAACGATTAGGATGAGTGGAGAGGGCTATCGCCGGATAGGATTTGTAGTGATTGAGAGTAGTCCATTTATCTATAAAAGAACGACGGGGTGAGAAAACAGAGCCTTGAGGTACTCCTGCATTGGTGACAGCTCAGAGAGGGGGTGCAGTCCACCATGACACACACACACACACACACACACACACACACACACACACACACACACACACACACACACACACACACACACACACACACACACACACACACACACACACACACACACACACACACACACAGTGAACGACCAGAGAGAAAGCATGCTATGCTGTTACAGTGAGCGGCGATAGGTAGACCAATCGAAGCCAGTTTTATTTATATGTTTACATCTCTCACACACACAAGAGGAAAAATTGCAAAGCAAGCTTTGATGCCAAACCTAATCGAAAGGCCAAGGGCAAGAGCACACGTTTCTCCGAATCTTCCCATACCATGCGTCTATCGATGAGAGATCAGGCTAAGATATCAACTGTTGATCTGGATTGGTGGAATGCTGGAATCCTAGAAGATCACTAGTTAATCAGCGACAGGTGATCACTGAATAACTAGTGATCTTCTGGGAATGAAGTTCACCATTGATAACGTTGTCCATTATTTTGGGGAGGAGTGAGGTGATAGTAATTAGTTTTTAGTCGTACAGTAGGATTTTATCTGTTTTTAGAATTGGTTCGATATATGTCAGTAATCATGAAACATGATAAGCGCCAGCCGAGGATAGGTGATCGAACAGACGAGAGAGGACATATTTCAGCTCTGGAGAAGAACGCTTGAGTACAATAGGAGAGATGCAATCGGGACCAGAAGACTTTGTGCCTTTCAGATTGTTTAATATTCTTATGTCTCTGCAAAAGGCCGTAATAGGTATAAGTTGCTCAGGTGCTTGTATGGAAGGAGGTTATTTACCTTCTTCGTTCATAAGGAATGATAAATAAAGAAGTTGGAGGTGGTCAGAGAAGGAATGTTCTCCAAAAATGCATCTCCTTAACATATAAGGAAGTGTTTAGTGTTTTTTATCTCAATAATGTAACAGAAATTCATAACAGCCTTAAGAAAATCACAGAAACTATTAAATGGCATCTCACCACTAATAAAATAAGAATAGGATATGATGTCGTTGGATTTCATATCTTTTAAAGAGATCGAAAATTTTGTTACATAATTATGAAAGTTCGTAACATAACAACGGTTCCTCTTTCTTTGGTGTAATCTCGCGGATCATGGCTACAAAAGTTTGCCTGGAAATTTGTTGTTCTAAATGTATATAAAAACCTTTTAATAGAGAAAACAATAAGTTTTAGCATATTATCTAATTCCAATTGACCCGATGTATATTGCATCCATCCATCCTTACCCACTTCCAGACGGAAGTGGGTAAGGATGGATGTGTGTCTTTAATTGGGTGCGTGGTTCATATATTCATATAAATTCATAATTCGATGTGATACCACTTCTTGCACTGAACAACACAAAATTTGCCATTAAACGAATACAGTGATTCTTTATTAATTGCGACGTGCTTAACATGAAAATGGCAATAAAATCCGAATAGCTCTGCTTTAATAGAGACTCAGTCTGCATTGCGTACACAGATAAAGATGATGCATCGATTAGTGAAAAGTGAAGTCTCTTAGGTGAGCATATCTTTCTGCGACTTCCTGGCTGCACTCCTATTTACTCCTGCGTCGAATGTACACACAAGTGATCTTTGCAATGCAAATCCAGGACTAGTGATGCTCTTACTTGTGTTAATAGTGGAAACAGCTTTTGTTACATTTACAGGAAAGCGAATTTTGTAAACCAGAAAAGGCCATCGCCCGATTACTGAAAAACGAGTATCAGTTTTATTTCAAATGTAAGATCGGCGACCAGGAAAAGTACTCGAAGTCCTCATAATTGCACTTCGAATCAAACATAACTCTCGAATGGAGAATGTTCACTGACTCGTCGAAAATGAATCTCAAGGCAGTGTTGCTGCTTAATGCAAACCAGCTTCCATCAGTTCCAGTCGGACACGTTGTCTACATGAAATAAACAACAACAACCTTGAACAGCGTCCAACAGTTTTTAGGCTGTCTTCAATACAACAAGTACGGCTGGCATCTCTGTGGTGACTATAATGTAGTGTTTGTGTTGATGGGTTTGCAGCCGGGATATAAGAAGTACTGCTGTTTTTTGTGTGAACGACGCAGTGGCGCAAGGACTTTGCACAATGTGAAGGGAGGCTGGCCTGCGAGGAAATCTCTGAAGGTCACAGAGAGGAATGCAAAAAACCCAGCAGAAAATTGCACAAACTCACGGACTGGACTCGATCAGGTTTCAAGTATCTAGTAGACAAATTCCCTCGACACAGCGAAGCGACAATTAAAGAGGGAGTTTTGGGGTGTCCTCATACCCGAGACCCTTCATTATCGAGATGAAGAGAAAATCGAGAAAATCGACAACCTGCTACAGTTTGATGAGAAAAATGCTTGGGACGCGTTTCGTCTGTTGTCAACTAACATCCTCGGAAATGTAAGAGCAGGAAGCTACAACGAACTCGTTGAGGACTTGTATCTATATCAAGACACAAACTTGGCTGCCATAGATACATAAAAACACATTTGCTCCATTTCCACTTGGATTTCTTTCCCGACAGCTGCAGCATGGTTATTGATGAGCACGTGAACATTCCCACCAGGAAATTGCAACAATGAGGAAACGATACCAAAGAAAGTGATCCACTTCCATGTTGGCTGACTAATGTTGTACGCGTGCTAGAGATGATCCATAGCAGCTACGTATGTATTACTTTATGGGATAAGTAAGTATTACTCTATTATATAAGCAACTATTGCGTATCTCTCACAAACTGTAGCAAATTTTTAATTTTTATTGTCATATTCGTGTTCAGTAATTCAATATCTATAAGAAATTACTAAATCAATCTGGGAGGCTGATTTTTAAACTTTTGTTTAACAGTTTCATTTGCGACCTGAGTAACTTCAGAATGGTTCATTGGTTCTTCTGTTCAACACAATTTTCAGATTTCCTAATCCTTATCCCATTATTAGTATAAATATGGCAAAAATCTACTACGTTTCTTAGGAGGAAATCGCATAAAAATTCGAATTTTTCAAATATTTCTTAAATTATAAATTGTATGGCTAACAAAGACATGGATATGAGATATTAGGAAAAAAATATGGTTTAAAAACTCATCAATTTACTCCGTGCAATTTTTGTTATACCTCGCGAATTATTTTTTTCTTCAAATGCCATTTATTATTAGAGAAAAAATTTTCAATTTCGTTTAAATGCTTTCTTTTCACAGAAATTACAGTACTCGTAAAGCTGAATGACTTCATGAAGTATGACCACCATGCCATGAAGCACGGGTTATATGTATCTATTCATTCGGCAAATGATTCTCTGAATCCTTTTTCGCAAGGGCTTCTCTTCGAAACCAATAAATTGTATAGGATTTCCCTCAAAATGGTAAAAAGCAGCTCTTTATTCAATATTCATGCATATGTTTCATTGCACTTGGGTGTTTTTCCTCTCGGTGTTAACCGCTAATTATATTGAAGAATAGCGAGTAATATGTAACACCATTTTGTGCTGAAATAGTATTCATTCTTAATCGAAGTTATAAAAAAAGCGCCGCTTTTATGACTACTCACGTGCAATTTCCTTTACATTGAATTTAAATACAAATTTAGTATTATAATTGAGTTTGTGTATGTTTGTCAGGTGTTAGAAATTTTGCTATTACAAATTACTTTAATATCTTGTTCACGACATTTATATCAACCGGGTTATTCGAGAATATTGCTTAATAAATAATATTTTAGAGTTAATATAGCTCTTGCTGGCCTATTTCCGAAAATGCAAGCACCACTGTGTAGCTCAGTGGTGCTTGCATTTTCGGCGCTAAGCCGCGAAGATAGACTTTAGTTCAAGTCTAGTTGCCGTCTGGAGGAACTTTTTCTAAGCCTATCTTCGACCGGTTCTCGAGCTAGTCAACGTCTGGCACAAGCAAGCGGGTTTTATCTCCTGAAACTCTGGTTTTCATCCCAAGAAAATCGACCGAAGAACCGACATTAATCCTGTTAAGTACCATGAGATGGCAGCACTTGCTTGGCAGCCTCTTCATCGGTGGCTGCTTATAATTATTGATAAACATGGGCCAGCTATGTCTGATTGGCTACAGGTGGAGATTGAACTGCCCACTCAGTTTCCAAAGGCTAGGTAGGGTGAAAAGACCTCATCTACTGCTAAAAGGGAATAAAAATCGTTAGCATGTTATTATTATTATTATTATTTATATAGTTGTTAAGGCGTAAGTGCGCTACATCGAGGTTTGACCACTATGCCATGAATTACGGATTATATGTATCTGTTCATTCGGCAAATGATTCTCAGAATCCTTTTTTCGCTAGGGCGTTTTTCGCTAGCTCTTCGAAACCAATAAAATGTTTAGGATTTCCCTCAAAATGGTAAAAAACAAGCAATAATATTTCTTATTATTGCTTGGCGTTATTCGACGTTATCATGGCCAGCGGAAATCCAAAACGTTACTAGATAGCTATCCCTAATTAAATGTTACTTCAGTATATTATACAATATAATAGATTATGTTAAGATGTTATTCTCCAAATAAGTAAACTTGTTAATTTGGCCTGTCCCTCTTTATTAAATTCGCGATTTTTTTTCAGGTAGCGAAAAATCTTCTTCCTCCTCCGTACACCACAAACTGCCACGATTATCTTGAATCTTGGAAAGGAAAACGAGTTGGTCCTATTTCCCAAGCGGTAAGGCGCATTTCATTTCTCTGTGCTGCTCGTAGTGAAAATCACTTATTCTGTTCCATTGTTCAAATGTATAAAGCGCACCACTCATATATGGCATACGTAATCTGGGGATTTAGAGGTGTCTGCAAGGTGTATGAAATTCTAAAATCGGCTACGGAATATTTAATGATAAAAATATGTAGATAGAATGGAAGTTCCACGAGAATTTAAGGATAAATATTCCTAGAGAAGTTAGAGTCAATCTTAGATTATGTACATTTGTTTAAATAGAGTTGGCGCTGCTTCAAGGGTAATGGAGCTGCTAATTTTTACAGTGAAAACTATTTCACCTCGTTATCGTTTCCCTGGCTAAGGCCATGGTCGTTTAAATATTAATTTCCCATGTCTCGACATTTTGACTTTTGTCTGCCGGATGGATGAAAGCTCTACTGTACCAACAAAAATGAGGCACTCTTTCTTAGAAACTCGGAATGCCTTTAAAACGGCATTCCGATATTCTAAGATAAAAGTAGAGTGTACAGGTGTAGTAAAATTAGGAATTCTGATTTATTATATCAAAAGTCTAGGCTGAGGTTATCGTACTAAATTCAAAAATTGGTCGGTAGTTTGTATCTCTGGTGTGGTAAAGATATTAATAGGTCTGTAGTTAGACAGATCAGTTTTTGCACAATCTTAGTGCAATACATTCCTTCCATACCTGTGGTATAATTCCTGAGAAGAGATTCAAGTTATACAAATGTGAGAAAGGTCAAGCCAATTCAGCTGAACATTCCTTTAAGAAACGGGTTGATATTCCATCTGTCCCTATTGACAAATTCTTATCCATGTTATGCAACAGCACTTTAATCTCATTTTCATGAACCTCTACTCTTCATCCAACGTAGCAGTACCACTGAGCACCATATTACTTATACCCCGTTGATCTATCATAGCAAAGTGAGCACTCGTTAACTGAGCAATCTCCTTAGCTTCCGGCACTCGTGTACCATCTGCATTCAGAAGTTATTCTTACACATTCATTCTTTCTTTTGGATTGCCTTTACCTGGCATGGCCAATTTCTTTCATACTCCTTTGTAGCTTTTGTCACAGTACTCGTTACCAAACGGTTATTCCGAAGTCCAAATATTTATTTTTATTTTTAATAGGCAAAGTAGTAGACTGGAATAAACGATTTCCTCGGTATATTTTTTAACCAATCAGATCATTTTACGTTAGAAGCTGCATAAAATATAGCACGGCACCGTTTTTCTTGTTAGTATTATTTAACCTGAATATATTTTTGAGATGATTTTGCATCTGAAACTTAGTTGCTTAGCCAGAATCACAGATATTCTTGCGATGAAACACCGTGACTAGGGCGCGAATAATCTTATAAGAATTTTATCTATGCATAAAGTGAATATTATAGATCTTCATGTGCAATACCTTTTGTGTGTTATTTTTTTTCTTCATATTTTATGCCCTCTATTCTCTCGATAGTTTATACTTTTAGAGAATCCCTGTGATTATATTACATTTTGTTTCCACACATAAACGTGTTTGTAACACCCTGATTTATTCAAAATTTCATGATTTCATTCTTTGGAACACATTAGATCTGCAGTACTTTTCGATACGATCGTATGGCAAAAACTTTAATTCCTTTACTGTCTTCCTTGTTATTGTCCACGTATCCAAGTGGAATGTGTAAGCACTCTCCATTTACTTTTCTGCTAATTTCTCTTGTTATTTCTGCTAAGTTTGATAATTGTATTGATAATTTTCTTTTTGTTTTCGTTAATCTAGTTTGCTATTTCGCACTGAATAATTGCAAATTCGCTCTTTAATTTCAGATGTGTATCGAACAGTGCAAAATAAAACTATGGACACACTTGTCATGTTTGAAGTCAAAAGATAAGAATCAACATTTATATCTGAAGACAAACGAAATCTGCAATAACGCAGAAGGTAGGATATAATTATATCTCTATTATTATTATTATTATTATTATTATTATTATTATTATTATTATTATTATTATTATTATTATTATTTTATTCACATAATTGACACAGTCAAAACAATATATCATATAAATAAAAATTTGAATGGTGATTCAGAATAATTCAGATTCTACCCAACAATCTAAGAATAGTCCGTCAGGAAGCGTCGTAAAATATGATGGACAGCTTCTATGAAGTTGCACCAAGTGCATCTATAACTGTTGGGATGACTTTGGTGTGTTTAAGCCACAGTCTGCCAACTTCGATTGCCAGAACTCGATATTTAGTAATTTTTTCCAGTTCTTTGTTGTTGTTGATGTTGTTATCACGGGGTACTGAGATATCAATAACCCAAACCTATCAATGTTCGATAATTGTGATCACAGGTCTATTTTGTTCCAAATGCCGATCAGTTTGTATTCTAACGTCCCAGAGAATGTTTGCTGTTTAGTTTTCCAATGCAGTCTCTATTTTATGCTGCCACCAGTTATCAGAAGTAGGAAAGCCATATTTTTTGCATACGTGCCAATGAACTATTTTGGCAACTTGATCATGGTGGTATTTATAGTGAGTTTGAGCTATTTTGCTGCAGGCACTGATTAGATGTTCTACAGTCTCATCTTTCCGATTGCATAATCTGCATATGCTGTTACTATTCATGATGAAAATTTTTGCTTTGATTGCATTAGTTTGTAATGCCTGTTCTTGAGCTGCTAGAATAAATCCTTCTGTCCTTTTTAATGTATCCGTGTTGTAGCCATTGCCATATCTTTTTCACATCAATTTTGTCCTCAGTAGCACGAAGAAATAGGCCATGCAAGGGTTTATTTTTCCAGCGCATATATCGGATATTTTTTTGTTCCTTTTTGTAATCGGATTTGTTTCCTGTTGCATTTAGAAGGCTCTCTTGTGTTATTGCTTGAGGCATTGGCAAAGAGCTATTGTTCATGTAATTTCTTAAACCAATTTCTTCTTCTTCCGCAGTCTGTCTCACTTGCAGCAGACCCCGTCCACCTATTCTCCTCGGTAGGTACAACCGGTCAACTTCACTTCGTGGATGTAATGCATCATGCATAGTCATCAGTTTTCTAGTTTTGCGGTCGAGATTGTCCAGGTTTTCCTTTGTCCAATCTATTATGGAAGCTGTGTATCGGATCACTGGTATAGCCCAAGAATTCATTGCTCTAATTGTGTTTAATCCATTATTATAATTACAGCTATTTTGCCTGCTTCAGTTTAGGAGTGCCCCTGTTTAAATGTCATTGGCTATTCACTCAGGTTCTTAGGGCATTGTGGATGTAAGTGTACCAAAACGTATATGTAGCATAAGGAAAAGAAATTTACACATACCTTTCTCTGGGTGTTGTGACTTTTCCTCTACCTGCGATGTCGAAAACCTACTGAGTATGTGAGTGGGGGGTAGGCAATTTGGGGGAATAAAGTTTGAAAAACCCGGGTTTTTATTCTTCCTTAATATATATAAACATATATATATTATATTATATAGGTTGGGGAAAGGTGAAAGGGTTGATTTTTTAAAATAGGGAGGGGAAAGGGGAAAGGTGGTTGACGGGGTGCGTTCCGTTTCGACTAATTCTGGTCGTCATCTGAACACATTGGAAAAGTGGATGCTATGTCAGGTCGGGTAGGTGCTTCTGCTTTTGAAGTGTTTGTGTTGTCGCCTATTGGTTGGGGTTGTGACCTCAATTTTATGTTGTGAAGCTTCCAAACCTCGGAGATTATGTCATTAATTTTTCCTCGTTCAATAGATTAAATTGCGCATTTATCTAAACCGAATTTCATTTTGATGTCCTGACTGAAAATACGAACTGTATTCAATAAAAAATCTATTTGCTGGGCAGATTTTTCATATAGCTTCAAGTCATCCATATGCAACAGATGGGAAATTTTAATATTACATTTAGCAATTTTATATCCAAGTTTTGTTTTTCTTTAGAATCATAGACAAAGGCATCAAATAAATGTTGAAGAGGAAATGGTAACAAGGAATCACCTTGGAAAATTCCACGTTTAATGACGATATCTCCAATTCGTTCATTGTTGACTATTAATGTTGTTTTCCATGATTTCATAGCAGTAGCCAGAAACGAACATATGTTTTTGCTAATTCCAAATATTTTTAGTAATTTTAGGATTCAGGAGTGTGGGAGGGAATCGAATTCTTTCTTGTAGCCTATCTATTACATCTTTATATCAGTTTTTCGCTTTTTTTGTAAGATTCTGAGAATCATTTTATTAATAAGGATCTGGTCTTTTGTTCCTCTAGATTTTTGAAAATTGCCTTTTTGTTCATTCGGATATATCTGATTATCTGATAAGGTAGTAGTATATGGAATTTGCTATGATTACAGTGAAGTGCATAAGCATAGTTGGTAGGCATGTTGTTGGGCAATAGTTACTTGGGTCTGCAACCTTATCCTTACCTTTCATGAAAAGAAAATGCCTCCAGGTTATCATCCAGTCTTCAACTGAGGCAGACTGCAGCAAATAATTAAATTGTTCTGCCATTCATTCATGTAGACTAGTTAGATGTTTTAACCAAAATTTTATTATTATTATTATTATTATTATTATTATTATTATTATTATTATTATTATTATTATTATTATTATTATTATTATTATTATTATTATCATCATTTTAAATAAAAATAAATAAAAATTATTATTATGTTCTCCATAATAATTCTACTTGTAAGCTGACAGATAAAGATAATTGGATTATTGAATCAATGGAAAACAACCCTGGAATAGAAAATGTAAAAAAAAAATGGAAACGACAAAATATAATACACAGTGAAAACAGGAATGTAACAGGAATAGCATATAGAGAAATAGAATTAGACCAACTATTAAATGAAAATAATTTTAAAATAGCAGTAATCACTGAAACAAAAAAAGAAATTAAAAAGGAACCATGAGAACTGGAAATTTTAATGTGATATACAGTGGAGTCGACAGAGACCAAAGAGCACAAGCAGGAGTCATGATTTGGATTCCTAACTCGCTTTCAAAACAGCTATAACATTATAAATTATGGAATGAAAGAATAATAGAAGCTAGAATAAAAATAGATAGAGGATATTTAACAATAATTGGCTTATATGCCCCATAAGATAGAAGAGAACAGGATAACATTGAATTTTATAATCAGCTACAAAAAATATATAATAAAATAAATAAAAATGATTAAATAATTTTAGCAGGAGACTTAAATGCAAGAATTGCAAACATGAAAATTAATAATAATATAAGAATTATTAATTCTAATAATAATCATTAATTATTATTAGAATTAATTATTATTAGAATTAATAATTATTATAATTCATAATAATTTCATAATAATAATTTATAATTATTATTAATTCTTAATAATAATATTAAGAACACACTCATCTGATCGATCATTTGATCGATTTGTAGTTTATAATAACCTAAAAATAATGAATTCCTGCTATAAACATAAACACATACATAAATATACTTGGGAAGCAAGAAGATGGAAATCAATATTAGATTATTTTATATTAAATGAAAAGACATCAAAATTTTCACTAGATGTTAGAGTTCACAGAGGATATGAAATAAGCAGTGATCACTTCCTTGTTAAAATAAAATTAAAATTACCAGCTAAATGGCTACAAGTAAAAAGAACAGAAAGAAAAATTGAAACATTTGTTTATAAAACTAGACTATTGAATGACACAAATGTACAATGGCTATATGAACAAAGAATTAACCAATATCTAGAAAAAATTTAAAAAATGAAGAAATAGAAATAGAATGGCTTAATATAAAAACGATTCTAAATGCGGCAACAAATGAAAGCTTAGGAAAGACCACAAAATTAAATAAAAGTAAAAAGATCTGGGATGATACAATCAAAGAAATAACCGAAAAGAAAAAAGAAGCCTATCACAAATTGTTAAGCAGTAAAAGATTAGAAGATGAAATAGAATATAAAAGAATAAGAGCCATAGCTAAAAGAGAAGTCAGAAAAAGACAGAGAATCATGGAACAAATTTGTTTCTAATTTGGAACATGATTTATGTAAAATAAGACCCAATGTATATAAGATTTTGAAACACTTAAATGCAGATACCAAAGAAAACATAAAATTAAACCCAGAATTGAAATTAATAGAGTTTCTGAATTACTACACAGAATTGTGGACAGATAAATATATTTAAAAAGACAACTGGCAAACAATTAACGAAAATGAAAAGGAAATAACTGAAGAAGAATTAGAAATCAGCCTGAAAGAAACAAGAAACGGAAAATCACCTGAAGAAGCAAGCTAGGTTCAGAATTATATAAATACGCAGGAACAAGATTCAAACAAAGATTCTTATTATTTTTAAATAAAATTTATTCAATAATTATAACAGAATCTTAAATAGCAAACTAATGAAATATTCCGAAAACTTTATTTTAGGACAGAATGGATTTAGAAAAGGACAACCATTTATAGAACCGGTCTTTTAGCTAAAATTAATAATAGAGAAAAGAAGAGAATATAATTTAGAAACACATATTGCATTTATTGACTTTGAAAAAGCATTTGACAAAGTTAAAAGAAACATATTATTTAACATATTAAAAGAAAGACAAATACCAAATAATATCCTAAAAGCTGTCACAAGTATATATGAAAATAATCAAATACAAATAAGATTAAATCATGAGCTATCATATACGAGAGAGATAAACCAAGGGGTCCGACAAGGATGTCCCCTCTCAGCAATTCTTTTTAATATCTACTTAAATGAAATAATAATAAAATGGAGTAAAAATTTACATCAAGGAATTAAACTTTCACCTACAGTTAACTTAAACACTCTCCTCTTTGCCGACGACCAAATAATAATCACAAATTCTGAAGATAACTTACAGAAAGCTATTTTATATCTAAATGAGATATCCAAAGATTATGGTATGATGATATCAACAGAAAAATCAAAAGCTATGGCCTTTAAAGGAGAAGATCCCTCAAGAACTAAGCTAATAATAGATAACAAGATCTTAGAACAGGTGAATTCATTTAACTACCTAGGATGTATGATCACTTATGAAAATGAAAAAGATATAAACATAAAAATTGCAAAACATTTAAAAAGAATAGGTTTAATTAACTCTATATTTAAACCAAACTTAGTTCAGAAAAAAACCAGGCTAAAAGTATACAATACATTAGCCCTACCGGTCTTAATGTATGGAAGCGAAATGTGGACAATAAAACAAAAAGACAAACAAAGATTAACAACAACAGAAATGAAGTTTATGAGAAAAACTGCAAAGTATGCTCTATTTGATCACGTAAGAAATGAAGAAATTATGAAAGAATTAAACCAAGAACCAGTAATTGAAAAAATTAAAAAATATAAACATAGATGGATGGAACACGTTCAAAGAATGAAAACAGAAAGATTACCAAAATAAGCCTTAAAGTACAAGCCATTAGGAAAAAGAAAACCAGGACGTCCTCTAAAACGATTCAACGATGACTTCTAAGGCCGGAACAGGCCATACTAGGCCTAAATCCTTGATACGCATTATTATTATTATTATTATTATTCATATATCACATATCAAGAAGACACTTTAGCAGCACGCAGTAGCAAGCATGGTATTTCGATGTTCCCATATTTGAAGTGGCAGAGTACATTTCTTTCTTGTGAATTGAAATGTAAAGTTTATATACCAATGAATGCAGCAAGCTCGTCAAACAAGAAATATGAAGTGCTACAAAAGCCATAAAGACTTAACAGGGGAAGAAAACCACATAACATGCAGGAACTGCCATAGAAACATGCATTTTCTATGTTCGGGATGGCCCGAAGCTAATTGGCAGCCAAAATCAACCACGAAGCGAGACGAGTGGAAACGCCCCCATTGTAGAGACAACAAAGGAACGTTGCCTTCAATCGCAGGCGGAAAACAGACAACGCAGAAAACACCCGCAGGCTCTAAACAGCTATCAACAGCAGAGGGAATTAAAAACAAAGAAAACAACAACGGAAACCCAGGTGAGCCAACTTAAAGAATTTTAATGGACGTCTGGAAAATAATAATAATAATAATAATAATAATAATAATAATAATAATAATAATAATAATAATAATAATAATAATAATAATAATAATAATAATTATTATTATTATTATTATTATTTATGTATTTATTTTTTTAACTTTAATCTTGGATGAGATGAATTTACTCAGCTTTCATCCTCAAAGCTTATTTGTGAGCTTTTCTGAGGATGACACCAGTTATCATTTATTGGTTTATTTGCTGTGTTGGGAAGCTATGAAACCAAATCTATGGTTAATTGGCTTGATTTCCACTGCAGCCGTTGATTGAGAAATTATCACGCGCACACACACACACACACAAACACGCACGCACACACCCACATACTAAAACTTGGAATGTCTTGATGCATCACTGAACTAGAAGCTTCAGCGAATATATTGTGTTTCATTAAGTTTGTATGGTATTTTGGATGCGTGTTTCTTGTTAATAGCATAACATTAGAGCTCTTCTCAGGCTATTGTAGTTTGTAAGGTTTCTGTGTTAAAAAAGTAATTTGTTTATCATGTCTGGGATGTAGATGTTTCGCGTGGCCTTACCGTAGTGTTCATTGTATTTATATGAGATAGAATTAGTTGTCTGAGGTCTTGTTATACGGTATGTATTTCTGACTGTCCTGTAATTAGTATCGAAATAATGTTTTAACAAAGCTGCATAGTGACATAAATGTTTTGCTATCAGTATTTTGTGTTCTGACATTGCAATGTTTATAAGGTCGTGATTTTCTCTTTGTTCCCAAAAGATCAGTTTTATCATTTTTTACTGTAGCGACATTAATCTATTTAGTTTGTCGGATGCACAGAAAGCATATGTTGTTATACCTATCTTAGTATATTTTCGCATAGTGCTTTGTATATTAGTGTTTTTATGCGTATGGGAACTATGTCTTTTAACCTGTAGAGTTTGCCACTTATTTTTCGGAGTTTGTTGTATAGATGGTTTATGTGGCTATTCCAGTTCATATCTGCATCGAAGTAAATTCCAAGGTATCGTATTGTTTCAACCTGAGTGATTGTAGCGGTTTTGCTGTTCTGCGTATTTTTTCTGTTGGAAAATGGGTGTTGGATGGTTATATATTTGCTATCAACTGGTCGAGTCGGTGGATTTCTGAATATCATTAATTTTGTCTTTTCTGAGTTTTGGTGTATGGAGTTTTTCGTGAGCCAGTCTATGATCAGATTTATGTCCTGTTGCATATTTGTTTGAGCTATGCTTGCGTTATTATGGATGGATATTATTGCTGTATCGTCTGCATATTGGAATATCTTATCTTTGAGTGGTAGCTGATTAATATCGTGCATGTAAATGTTGAATAGCGTTGGTTTGAGTACAGCTCCTTGTCAGGTTACTGGTAGCTCTCTGCTTCGATTTGACCCAATACGTGTGATATGCTTTCTATTTTGATGGTAGTTTGTAAACCACCTGTGCAGAGGCCCCCGTCTATTCCAACATGGAATAGACGGTTTGATGTGTGAGTGTATTGAATGCTTTAGGTAGATCAATAACGACCACCGTGGTAATTTTGTTTTTGTCTAAGACGGTATTCATTAGTTCTGTAAAGTCTTCCAAGACAGATGTTGTGCCTTTATTTTTCTGAAAACCATATTCTGTTTTGGGTATAATATGAAAGGTCTCTGTGTATGCTGTGAATTTCTTCAGTATGATCCGCTCCATAATTTTATTGATAATTGGTAATGTTGCTATAGGTCTGTAGTTATTGATTAAATTTCTTTTTCCAAGTTTGTATATGAGTGTGGGTGTAATTATGGCGGTCTTTATCGTACTTCGTATCTTTCCTGTTTTAAACATTTTATTTATTAATTTTAGTAGGACAGGACTTAAGCTGGTTTCATGTTGCTTGGTATCCGTAGGTCTTATATTATCAATTCCTTGGACTATGTTTGGTTTGATTTGATGTATTGCAGAGAAAAGTTCTACTTCTTTTATGGGTTAGGAACCATAATGTCCGTTTTTATTGTCGTCCAATTGGAGGGTCACGTGTTGTGATTGGGGGATTTATTTCTGTGCAGTTCTTGGATGGAGTCTGCAAAGTATTGGTTAAAACCATTTGCTAGTTGTTGGATAGGTTTTGCGTCTTTCATGAAGATGTCTTTTATGGTTTCGGAGGCGGTGGTGTTGTGAACAACAATAATAATAATTTTTCTTTTTATTTATTTGTTTTAACATTTTAATATTTTTCAGATAAATTACATACTTTATATGAAGACAATTAGGCATAACAAATACTTTCTCGTACATAAAGTTTTTTTAAATAATAATAACAACAATAACTGTTTACAACATATATTATTATAATATTCATAATAATGATTATTACAGAAGTTTCTTTGTAATTTTACACTCTATATATACAAAGCAATGGATATAATCACTCTATATTCCATACTTTTGTTGCAAATACATTACATACATTTGATTACATATGATACTTACATTACATACATTACATGCTTTGGTTTACATGTGATACATCTTGGATGAGAACTAATTTCTCTGCTTTCATCCTCTCGAAGCTTATATGTAAGCTTATCTGAGGATGACACCAGTTGGTTAGTATTTATTGTTTTTTTTTTTTGCTGAGTTGGGAAGCTACGAAATCTATGATTGAGAAATTCGAGCGCGCACGCGCACGCACGCACACACACACACACACACACACACACACACACACACACACACACACACACACACACACACACACACACACACACACACACACACACACACACACACACACACACACACACACACACACACACACACACACACACACACACACACACACACACACACACACACACACACAATAACTTGGAATGTATTGATGCGTCTCTGAACGAATATATTGTGTTTCGCTAAGTTTGTATGGTATATTGGGTGCGTGTTTCTTGTTCATAGTATGTCCTTAGAGCTCTCTTCAGGCTATTGTAGTTTGTTCGGTTTCTGTATTCAAAAGGTAATTTGTTTATCAGAAGTTTCGCGTGGCTTTTCCGTAGTGATTATTGTATTTATATGTGATATAATTAGTAGTTTGATATCTTGTTATACGGTGTGTATTTCTGACTGCCCTGTAGTTGGCATCGAAATAATGTTTTAGCAAAGCTGCATACTGACATAAAGGTTTTGCTGTCAGTATTTTTGTGTTCTGACATTGCAATGTATATAAGGTCGTTATTTTCTCTTTATTCCCAAAAGATCAGTTTTATCATTTTGTACTGTAGCGACATTAATCTATTTAATTTGTAGGGTGCACAGAAAGCATACGTTGTTATAGCATATCTTAGTATATTTTGGTATAGTGCTTTCTATATTAGTGTTTTTAAGCATATGGGAACTATGTCTTTTAACCTGTAGAGTTTGCCACTTATTGTTCGAAGTTTGTTGTATAGATGGTTTATGTGGCTATTCCAGTTCATATCTGGATCGAAGTAAATTCCAAGGTATCGTATTGTTTCAACCTGAGTGATTGTAGTGGTTTTTCTGTTCTGCATGTTTTTTTTGTTGGAAAGTGGATGTTGCATGGTTATATAAAAACATACAGAACACAAAAGGTGTAGTCAGTGGATTTCTGAATATCATTAATTTTGTCTTTTCTGAGTTTAGGTGTATGGAGTTTTTCGTGAGCCTGTCTATGATCAGATTTACGTCATGTTGCGTATTTGTTTGGGCTATGCTTGCGTTATTATGGATGGATATTATTGCTGTATCGTCTGCGTATTGGAATATCTTACCTTTGAGTGGTAGCTGATTAATATCGTGGGTGTAAATTTTGAATAGAGTTGGGGAGAGTACAGCTCCCTGTGGTACTCCACCGGTTACTGGTAGCTCTCTGCTTCGCTCTGACCCGATACTTGTGATATGCTTTCTATTTTGAAGGTAGTTTTTAAACCACCGGTGAAGAGGGTCGTCTATTCCAACATGACTCAGCTTTTCAAACCTTGTTAGAAAAGCCGAGTCATATTGGAATAGCCGGGCCTGTTAAGTGTAAGTGTAACGAATGCTTTAGTTAGCTCAATAAAGGCTACTAATTTTTTGTTTTTGTCTAAGCCGGTATTAATTACGTCTGTAAAGCCTTCCAAGAGAGATGTTGTTCCCTTATATTTCTGAAAACCATATTGTGTTTTGGGGATAATATGAAAGATCTCAGTGTATGCTGTGAGTTTCTTCAGTATGATATAATAATAATAATAATAATGAAAAAAATAATAATAATATTTAGATAAAAATAATAATAATAAACAGATTAGAAGATGAAACAGAATATAAAAGAATAAGAGCCATATCTAAAAGAGAAGTCAGAAAAAGTCATAGAGAATCGTGGAACAAATTTGTTTCTAATTTAGAACATGATTTATATAATATAAGACCCAATGTATATAAGATTTTGAAACACTTCAATGCAGATTCTGAAGAAAACATGAAATTAAACACCGAATTGAAATTAGAATAATTTCTAAATTTCTACAGAGAATTGTGGACAGACAAATATTTTAAAAACGACAACTGGCAAACAATTAACGAAATGAAAAGGAATTAACTAAAGAAGAATTAGAAATCAGTCTGAAAGAAACATGAAACGGAAAATCACCTGGAGAAGATAAGCGAGGTTCAGAACTGTATAAATATGCGGGAACAAGATTCAAAGGAAGACTCTTATTATTTTTAAATAAAATTTAAACAACTAGTAATCCCCCCAATAGAATGGAAAAAAACAATTTTGATATCTATCTTTAAAAGAGGTTTTAGAGCTAACCCTAAGAATTATAGAAGTATAAGCATACAATATTCCTGTTACAAAATATCTAGCAGAATTTTGAATAGCAAACTAATGAAATACTCCGAAAACTTTATCTGACATACAGAAAGGGTTTGGAAAAGGTCGATCATGTATAGACTCAGCCTTTTGCCTAAAATTAATAATAGAGAAATGAAGAGAATACAACTTAGAAACAAATTTGGCATTTATTGACTTTGAAAAAGTATTTGACAAAGTTAAAAGAAACATTTTATTTAACATATTAAATGATAGAGAAATACCAAATAATATCCTAAAAACTATCATAAGCATGTGGGAAAATAATCAAATAAAATTAAGATTAAATCACGAGCTATCATATACGAGAGAGATAAACAGAGGAGTACGAAAGGAATGTTCCCTCTCAGCAATTAATTTTATTATTTACTTAAATGAAAAAATAATAAATGGAATAAAACTTTCCATCAAGGTATTAAACTTTCTCCTACTGTGAACTTAAACTCTCTCCTTTTAACCGACGACCAAATGTTAATTACAAATTCTGAAGTTAACTTACAGAAAGCTATTTTAGATCTGAATGAGATTCAGGTATGATAATATCAACGGAGAAATCAAAAAAAATATGGCCTTTAAAGGACAAGATCCAGCAAGAACTAAAATAGTAACTGATAACAAGATCTTAGAACAGGTGAATTCATTCAACCTAGGATGTATGATCACATAAGAAAATGAAAAATACATAATCGTAAAAATTGCAAAATCTTTAAAAATTACAGGTGTAATTAACTCTATATTTAAACAAACGTAGTTCAAACACAAAACAAACTAAAAATATATAATTCATTAGCCCTACCAGTCTTAATGTTTGGAAGCGAAATCTGCACAATAAAACAAAAAGACAATCAAAGATTAACAACAGCAGAAATGAAGTTTGTGAGAAAAACTGCGAAGTATACCCTATTTGATTACAAAAGAAACGAAGATATTATGAAAGAATTAAACCAAGAACCCGTAATAGAAAAAATTAAAAAATATAAACATAAATGGAGGGAACACGTTCAAAGAATGAAAACAGAAAGATTACCAAAACAAGCCTTAAAGTACAAGCCATTAGGAAAAAGAAAACCAGGACGTCTTCTTAAACGATTGAGCGATGAATTCTAAGGCCACGCAAATCTAAATCCTTGATATGCATGATGATGAATAATATTAATAATCCCCACGAAGGAACAGGGACTTTTCATGGCGGTGGGGATTGCGTGCTTCAGTAATACTGATGCGGTAGCATAGCTGCCAGCAGGGCCACCCTTGCCAGACAGATCTCAACTGAGGTGCCAGATTAACAAAGTTCCATCCCCTGTCTTAAATGGTGAAAAGTAAGAAGAGATCCATATGGGATCTCTCGACGCCAGGTTCATCAAGGACTGCGTCTGATGTTTGGGTTCCTACGCTTCAGGCGACAAGTGGGCTAGATGACCCAGAAATCCTTGCTGGGCAATCAGGGCAAGAATCTGAAAAGCGACTGGAAGAAACCAAACGTGGGAATTTGACTGTAGAAGACAACAGAGAATTTATGAAATGTTCTTACAGATCCACACCAGAAAGATGAGGTTTCAGAAAGAGTATGCATTTAGTTTAAAAAAAATTCCAAGAATCTGCAATAACAGACCAAAGAATTATGTGCCAAAAGAATTTAATTTTCCGTAACAAAATAATTTAATTAACCAGAGCTGCAAGTGTTACGTAAAAGCCAGCAATTCCATTAACAGCAACTCATAAGTAGATATATTAAACATTAGACTTCAATTCAGTAAGCATCAAGCTGACGACATACATCAGAATATTTTGACAGAAGTGCAATGTAAAATGAAGTCAGGGATATTGGTACATATGAACTCCATAACGGACCGTATAAGTCTACCATGATTAAAAGCTTTAATAAATCTAAGCTAAAACAGTTCCTCTTAGATTCAAATGCTATAATTAAAACCATCCCAACCAACGGCATAAAGGAAACAAATCAGCCCTTATACACTAAAGCCTGTATCATTACATTGAATCTTGGTTGTAAACCGCAAGAGCAGAAATGAAGGATGAAACAAACTGCACCATGGAAAATCTGGTTGAAATGATAAGTCAAGAAACCTCGAGCAGATTTGAGCAACTTAAAGAGTTTTAAACGATGGCTGAAAAATAATAACATCAAAAACAAACTGATTAACATATAATTTGACCAACAAAACAATTGTTGATGTTAGTAAAGAGCTATAAGATAGATTTTTATCGACTGCAAAGAAAATTAAAAGATATGAAGCAAGATTAAAACAATTTGTGCAAAATATGCAATTTCTACAGAAATTTCAAATATTTGCATATTTGAAATTTCTGCAATTTCAAATATGCAAATATGCAATTTCTGGAGAGTCTGAAAGAACTGACCAACGTCAGTCCTTTCAGACTCTCCAGAGAAATACAAATGCAAAAAATCATTCACCTGAAAAAGAAGATCCACTCAAACTTTTGAAGTCAACTGGGATAATCCTGTAGAATTCAATAAAGATGCCTCATGGATTAAGGAAATAGAATCAGAAATGAAACAAAAACAAATCCAAAATGCCACTATCACTAAAGAAATTGGAAATTTATCACTACACATAATTGGAATTAGCAAAAGCATACGTTGGTGTCAGTGCACAAGCTAGAAAATTAAAAAACTGGAGTGCACCTGGCAAAGACTAACTACATGGATTTTGGTTAAAAAAATATCTAACCATGATCGAATGGCAGTAGAATTAATTATTTGTCTCAGTCATGTTGATTTGAAGACTGCATGATATCTGGACGCACTTTTCTTTTCATGAATTATAAGCATAATGTTGCAGACCCAAGTAACTATCGCCCAATAACATGCCTACCAACTATACGTAAGTTGTTCACTTCAATCATAGCAAATTCCATATACCACTACTTATCAAATAATCAGATTTATCGGATTGAACAAAAAGGCAATTTTGACAATTCCAGAGGAACAAAAGACCAGATCCTTATTAATAAAATGATTCTCAGAAATTCAAGAAGAGGAAAAACTAACTTAAACATAGCATTGATAGACTATAAGAAAGCATTCGGTTCCCTCCCACACTCCTGGATCCTAAAATCGCTACACATAATTGGAATTAGCAAAAGCATACGTTGGTGTCTGGATGCGGCTATGAAATCATGGAAAACAACTTTAATAATCAGTTATGAACAATTCGGTGATAATAGCATTAAATGTTGTATTTTACAAGATGTTTCCTTCTCACCATTGCTCTTCAACATTTCCCTGATACATTTATCTATGATTCTGAAACACCAAAATTGGATATGAAATTTCTAAATGTAATATCGAAATTTCCCATCTATTGTATGTGGCTGACTTAAAGTTATACGGAAAATCGGCCCAGCCAATAGATTCTTCATTGAACACACTTCGTACTTTCAGTCACAACATCAAAATGGAAACTGGTTTAGATACATACAAAATTTTATCAATTAAACAAGGAAAAATTATTCACACTAGCACTTTTAATTTTAATCAAAAGAAATATATAAAGGCAATTATCAGCTGGGGAAAAGTATAAATACCTACGAATATTGGACGCCAGTGATATTCTCCACTCGAAAGTTAAATAACAGGCAGCAGCAGAATACGCCATTAGAGTTAGAAATATTCTTAAAACAAAACTAAATGGATTAAACTCAATTATAGCAATGAATTCTTGGGCAATACCAGTGATCCGATACTTAGCATAATAGATTGACAAAGAAGACCTGGACAAAATGGACAGCAAATCTAATGTCTATGCATTATGCATTACATCCACGAAGTGATGTTGACCAGTTGTACCTACGCACCGAGGAGAATAGGTGGACAGGGTCTGCTGCAAGTGCGACAGATGTGGAAGGAGGAGAAATTAGCTTAAAAAGTTACGACAATATGTTGATCGACAATAGCAGCGAGCAAATGCTTCAAACAGTTACTCAAGAGGGTCTTCTGAAAGCAACGAGAAAAAATCCGATTACAAAAAGGAAAAACAAAATATCCGATATGTGTGCTGGAAAAATGAATCTTTGCATGGCCAATTTTTTAGAGATTCTGTGGACAAAATTGACAAAAACAAGGCGTGGTAATTATTGCAGTATGGATATATTAAAAAGAAACAGAATGATTTATTCCAGCAGCTCAAGAACAGGCTTTACAAACTAATGTAATCAAAGCAAAAATTTTGAACATCAATAATAACAGCCAATGCAGATTATGCGATCAGAAAGATGAGACTGTAGAACATCTAATCGGTGCTTGCAGCAAAATAGCTCAACTCAAACTGACTATAAATACCACCATGATCAAGTGGCCAAAATAGTTCATTGGCATGTATGCAAAAAATTTCCCTGGGACTTTAGAATACGATCTGATCGGGATTTGGAAAACACAATAGACCTGACATCACTATTATCGAACATCGACAGGTTTGATTTATTGATGTCGCAATACCCAGTAATAGCAACATTAACAAAAAAGAACTGGAAAAAAATACTAAATATGGAGATCTGGCAATCGAAGTTGGCTGACTGTGGCTTCAACACACCAATGTCATCCCCCAATAGTTCCGTTCCACTTGTAGCTATTTCAAAGAACTTCGATTATTCCAGAATTACTTTGAATAGTCGAAGTAATTTTAAGATGCTACCTGACAGACTATTCTTAGATTCTCGGGAAGAATCTGAATTGTTCTGTATTATCACGATTCAAATTATTGTTTAAATAATATCTTGTTCGGACTGTCGAAATTGAAAGACATTTTTTATTATTTTTTTCACTAGTTTAATAGCATTTATTTATTATCATACAGTGTATTTACATATATACAATAAAGTATGCTATTACATTTTCTGTTCAGTAAAATGTAGAGTACAGTGATTTTTTAAATAGTATACATAATTCTTTTTCCAAATATCAATATTATAGCTTATTATTATACAGCCTATTTACATATTCACAATTTTTTATTAATATCAGTATCTTCATTATTGTTGTGTAC
Organism: Typopeltis vanoorti; assembly: GCF_054136105.1. Classification (NCBI taxonomy): domain Eukaryota; kingdom Metazoa; phylum Arthropoda; class Arachnida; order Uropygi; family Thelyphonidae; genus Typopeltis; species Typopeltis vanoorti. The sequence continues at coordinate 105,303,578 of NC_143569.1, forward strand.
CTTACTGAGTGTTTTGTCATAATAATATTTATTATTATTTTTTTTTTATTGATCAATCAGTTATTTACATATATGCAATAATCATCTTGAGTAACATTCGGTATATTATTTTACAAGGTTCAGCATTAAGTGCTACATATAATGAGATTTCAATAATATTGATAATGACAGTTTTTTTTAATAATCACAGTAATAATTTACAATTATATAGTTCAGAGTTACACAAGTTAAATAACATTGCATTTTCTACATCGTGTTGCATTTTTTTCTTGACTATAATGTATACGACTAAACACACTTTTTTTATAAACTCTTGTCAAGTAGCTTTATTTTTCTTCCTACATGTTTCGCCAATTATTTCTATTGGCATCCTCAGGGAAACAAACTAGTAAGCACAAAAGAAGGTTACAGACTAGGTTACAGACTAGGTTATATTTCCTGATGGTTCCAATTCATCCAAAAAATTGGTATTGTGGGTGACAATGCGCGTGTCTCGTTAACGTGATTTATTCGTTATGGCTCCTGACGTAATTGTTATGAAAGTTCATTTCTTTGATATTTAATGATCTGATTAAAGTTTTCCAAATTTCTGGTAAAATTAGACCTTGATTCTTGTTTAGGTTTTCAGTTTTACGGGCGACTATAGATGCTTCTTTAAAGGTTCTTGAATGGTGGTTATCTTCTATGTATGGCATGAGGCTCTTATCCCACTCACTGTGATGGTTAGTCGAGGCAAAGTGGCATGCAATGCCAGAAATGTCTTGTCTGTTATTTCTGACATATCCTATGTGTTCTTTCTTTCTCGTTTCAAAGCTTCTAGATGTCTGACCTACGTAAATAAATAAAGCTACTTGACAAGAGTTTATAAAAAAGTGTGTTTAGTCGTATTGCATTTTCTAGTTTACTTCTTTTTTATTTTTTTATTTATTATTATTTTTGTTTGAAAGTTTGAGAATGTGCGATTATACACAGAATTTATATTTATGCAATTAAATTATCATATTTCCTAATTCTCACTAAGATAATGTATACTCATTATTTACACATTTTTTAATAATAATAATGTTTTATTAGATTATTTTTCTTGTTACACAGTAATCTTATATTAACGATATTATCACATAATAATAACAATAATAATTTTCTTTGTTTCTTTTCTTTGGGAGGCATTTCTGATTTCTTCCTCGAAGCTTTGCAGAGCTCATCTGAGGAAGATAATAGATGGCGGTGATTTAGTGGTTATGTTCCTATATCGGTCACAATCCAGGTGTTGATTTTACTGTTTCTTAGTATATGTTTGGATGACTTCAAACTGCTTTTCACAGTTTAACTTTTTTTTTTCAAGAACAGTTATATTTGGACGTGGTGTGTCTGTTTGTGTCCTTGTAGTGGTGTTTTTTGAGTGGGGTTTGTCATAGATTTTGTGCGTGTGCTATGTGTGTGTGTGTGAGGGAGAGCGGGAGAGAGAGAGAGAGAGAGAGAGAGAGAGAGAGAGTAATAGGAATTTCTCTAATTTTCATTCTCGCTATAATATTTGTATAGCGCCTGTTTCAGCTCTCTGTATGCTCCTAGTCTTTTTTCGTCGAACAATGTTTATCATGTCAGGTATGTAGATGTTTTTATCTTGCAACCCTTGTAACCCATTAAATCTGAAGTTTGCGCAGAATGCGTGTGATATGATTGTGTATCATAAAATATTTTCACATAACTTTATAGATTAGTATTTTTATATGGGTTGGGGAAATGTCTTTTAATCTGTATAGTTTGCTTGCTATTATCCTAAGCTTGGTGTTTAGGTTTTATATGGCTATTTCGACTTTCATCAGCATCGAAGTGAAGTCCGAGATTGCGTGTTGTTTTCACCTGTGTGATGGTTGTGGTTTAGGTTCAGTGCTTTGTCTATAGGAGGATGAATGTCTGATGGTGAGGTATTTAGTTTCTACAGGAAGGGTTTGGGAGGTTTTGAATATAATTAACTTTGTTTTTCCAGGGTTTATATATATGCCGGATAACCAGCTAGTGATTTGATTGATGTCGTGTTGCATATTTGTATAAGCAATATTTGGATTGTTGTGAATGGATATTATGGCCGTGTTATCTACGTAGTGGAAGATTTTACTTTTTAGGGGAAGATGGCTTATGTCAGGTGTGTATATATTAAATAGAACGGATGATAGGACAGCTCCTTGCGGTACTCTAAAGGTTACCAGTACCTCTTGACTCTATGCTGATCCTATACGTGTGATGTGCTTCCTGTGTTTCATGTATGCTTTGAACCATTGGAGTAGTCGACCTCCGATTCCGATATGCGTTAGTTTCTTTAACAAGGTTTTGTGTGTTAGTGTGTCACATGCTTTTTGTTAGGTCAATGAATACGGCTAATGTTATTCTGTTTTTATACAATGCTGCGTTTATTAGGTCTGTCAAATATTCCAGGGGTGTTGCTGTTCCTTTATTTTTTGAAAGCCATATTGTGGTTTGGATATGATTTGAAAATTTTCAACGTATGTGGAGAGTTTGCAGTGCACGATGCGCTCCATGATTTAGTTGATTACAGACTTCATGGCGATGGGTCTTTAATTACTTCTAACGTTTTTTTCCCTGTTTGTGGATGGGTGTGATCAATGCAGTCTTCAGTGTTTCAGGTATGTGTCCCGTTTCTAATATTTTATTTAACAGTTTTTGTATAACTAGAAGTAGGTTGGTTGAGTGTTTCCTGATGTCTTTTGTTCTGATTCCGTCTATCCCCGGTCCTTTGTTAGGGTTAATTTGTTGAATTGCAAGTGATAGTTCATCTTCTGTTGTTACTGTGGGGAACAACATCGACTGGTTTGCTCGCGGACCGAGTGGAGAATGTTCCTTTGTGTTAGGAAAGATTCTTTCTTGTAGTTTTTGAACAGCATTCACGAAGTGCTGATTAAAGTTGTTTGACAGTTGTTTGAGAGATTTGGGATTGCAAGCAAAGCTGTGTTTTATTGTTTCTGAGTCAGTGCTTCTGCGTATATTGTCCAGCATTTCATTAATCAGGTGCTAGGTTTCCTTTATATCGTTCTGAGCTGTTGTTAATTTGTTGCTGTAATAGTTTCTTTTTGCCGTTCTAATCTGTGTTGTTAGGAGATTCCGTTTTCCTTTGTATTCAGCTTTTAAAGCGATGTTGTTTAGCGACTTCTTAAGTTGTTTCCATAAGGCATATTTTCTTTGGATGTCTGTTAATATGTTGTCTGTTATCCATGGATTCTGTTTCATTTGAGAACGTATTTTTATAATTGTTAATGCTTTGTTATATATTTTATTGAATACAAGTTTAAGAATATTATATGCAGCTTGAGCAGTGTCTAAAGATGCTACCTGCATCCAGTCTGTTTTTCTGTAATATAATTCTATAATACTATTTTGTAGTGTCAGTGAGTTTTAAGGGTTCTGGTTCAGTGTGTAACTGTAATGCTGTGAAATAATGGCTGTTGGGAGGGGTCGTCTATTTATATGATCAATGCAGGATGAGGTTGATGTGTTTCTGCCTATCTCATCTCGTGCATACGACTGTATTGATGGGGTTGTGTTATATGCTGATAAGAGGTCTAGTTATTGTTCTGTGTTGTTATTTATGTTCCTAATGTTTATATTCGTGTCTCCTATTATCATCAAATATTCTGAGGCGCCTACTTCCGTGGCTGAAAGTCATCTGTTTAGTTCATCTAGAAAGATTTTGGTGCTTAAGTTGGGTGGTCTGTATATCTAGTTTAATATCAAGGAGTTTTCTTGTTTAATGTTTTTAATTTCGATGCATATATTAGAATTTCTGAGTATTCTAATTTACAGTTTATGTCTGTTACTTCTAGTTTATGTTTGGATAATATGATTATACCACCGCCTCTTTTTGTTGGTCTGCAGTGTTTGTGTTGTTGGAAGTGTGGCATTTGGTAGGCGGATGCCTCTTCATTTGTCGTAGATACTTCAGTCATTATTAAAATGTCTGAGTTGTCTATATCTTCCTTCAGATAAACTTGCAGGTTCAGCCAGTATTTTTGAATGCTTCTAATGTTGATGTGGAGAATAGATAGACCTTTTTTTAGGGATGGTCACTTGTTTCCTTTCTGTTATTGATTTCACAATGCGACGATTATCATGTTCCGGGGTGATTACGTCTGCTTGATGGTCTTCATTTATGTAGGTTGGTGTGCTGTTCCTTCTTTACGAGTTGGCAATATTCCTTTTAATGTGGAAGCCTGTTGAGGTCTTCCAGGGATTTTATTTCGATTGGTTTTGCATCTTTCTAAGGAATACATTGCTGTCTCTTATCCATATAAACTGGTATTTTTTTCCTGTTTTTACTTTCCTTGTTTGTCGAATAGTTTCTGATAATATGGCGTTAAGTATTAAAGAACAAGTACATTGGGGTATTTTCGTTGTCTTCTTTCAGATCCTTAACTACTAGTTTTTTAATCCTGCTAGCATTTATACGTGTAGTTTTTGTTGGGCTGTTGGTGAGGCGTACCACGACGGGATAAAGACGGGAATTATTTTCTCTTTTCCTTTTTTTGTGATAAGCGAGGTACTGACTGGATATCTCTTGATTCAATGGGAGTGGGAGCGCCAATTGTTTGGCTTAGTTGTATTACGGTGCCTTTTAGATATTCCGTAACAATTTCCGGAAGACCATGTATCAAGATATCATTTTTATACTGATGTTGGTTTAAAACTTCGTACTGTTACTTTAAAGAGTTTAGTTCTTGTCGTAGTTCCGTTGTCTCTTTAATTAAATTATGCTGTCTTTCCGTTAGCTCTTTCACGCAGTTTTTAATTTCTCTAACAGTGTGTAATACATTTTCTAGCGAGTTATTATTAAATTTAATAAATTCCTCATATTGCTTGAATTTTTCGGTAATCTGTAAGGTGTTTTAGAAATAGTTCTCCAACAAAATCGATTAAACAGTCTTTCAGGTTTTGTAATCTTATTTGAAGTAATGTATTTAAGTTCTTCAGATCAGCTGGAAGTTTGTTGACTTTATGTTCCACCGTATTTTCCATGATGCACGTTGGTTTCATCTTTGCGGTTTGCAACCAACATTGTCTGTACTGAAATAGCCTGTGTATATTGGAGCTGATTTGTTTCCTTTATGTTGTTGTTTGTGATGATTTTAATCAGAACATTTGAGTCTAAGGGAATGTGACTGAAAAACAAATTCATTTCGAACATACGGAAAAACTAATTGTGGAAATCGCAAATTGCGACAAACATAGTATCATATACACAACAAACATGATATACAGAACTCAAGATAATAATCCACTCAATAGTAATCTACTTCGTGATTTTTGCATGAGGTAGAAGCATGACTAAGCGGCATCGAATCCCGTACAACACAAAGGCTCATCCTAATAGGATACATTAACAAAAATACTCTTGACCACGCTTCTTCAACCCCTAATACAAACTTTGATACACTAAGTCAATACAGCATAAACCTTACCATTAACTCCCCTACAAGAGAAGAAATATTCAGTAATTTACAAACACAATTATGCATTGATCATATAAACATACGGGTTCCCACCCGTACATATACATCATCAGTAATTAACGTCAAAATTGCAGATCACTATTTTGTCTCAACTTCGTTTTAATAAATTTCCTATCCACCCACCCCTGGCACCAACAGAAAAGTCGGCAAAACCCGATCATACTAACCCTTTAGGTGCTGATTTTATATTCTACTGACATTGTCCCATGTGTTGAATTAACTTTACAAAACATTTATAAATAAAATTAATTAAAATTCTTACTGAACTAAGAAGTCCGGACAGCATCATACATTCCTGATACACACTTGTTCACTAACAAAAATGGCAATAATAGTGTGTTATAAAATTTACATAATCAAGGGGTGTCCACTTGATTATGCAAATTACTCATATTAATTTATGTAAAAATTAATGAAAATCCAGTTATCTCAATCGTATCAAGGTCGGCATTTTTTTTTCAACGCTCGTGTTAACTCGACCGTAGCAGTTAAAGGGGAGTTGTCAACAACCTTGTAAAAAATACAAACTAGAATGCCTACTTAAAATAACTGATCCTGTAACATTATATGAGAATTTCCAACTAACGTTCACAGAAATATACAAAAAAGCAACAAAGTCTACACAAACAAGGCTACCACACAGACAATAATCCATGAATAAATGGAGAAATAATAAATAGTATTAGTATAAAAGAAAATTTATGGAAAAAAACTAAAAAAGTCAGTCATCCAAACATATTTACAAACTTTATGGAAAACGTAAACTTCAGCACAAGATTTATTGCAAAAAGTTTCGGTCTGGATAAAAACCAAGAGAAACTAGCAGACTCATTCAACCGCACCTTCACAAACAGTTTCACACAACTAAATAAAGACAATCTATCAACGATCATCAAAAAACAAACGGCACAACTTCAACAACATACTACGTATTTTTTACCTGTAACAAAACAGGAGCTGAAAGAAGCACTCTTACAGCTAAAACCAAAGATCACTCCAGGAATAGAAAAAATAAGATTCACAGATCTATTAACACACTTTGAACAAATAAATTCAATACTTTTGAACATAACATTCGACACAGGCATTATTCCACAATAACTAAAAACTGTGATAATCACTCTAATTTTAACATGTCAAAAGAAAAGATACTCAGAACTACAGACCAATTGCTACCCTACCAGTCAAATGAAAAATATTACAAAAAATAGCGCACACCAAATTACAGATCTATTTGCAGAAGTACAACATCATCTCACAAAACCAATAGGGCTTTCAGAAAACATAAAGCACCATTACTTTATTAGAAGACATCGCCGACACAGTAAAGAAAGCTCTCGAAAAAAACAAGCACGTCATCCTTATGCTGCTTAAATTAACCAAAGAATTTGATACAATTGAACATGACATACTACTCACCAAACTATACTCGATAAGTATAAGAGGAACACCACATACCTGTTTGATGAACTATCTCTCAAACAGAACACAAGTAACAAAAATAGGTACGTCACAGTCGGAGTATACAAGTAAAACACGGTGTACCTGAAGGTGTCATGTTATCACCCACTCTATTCAACGTATACATTAACGATGTTCATAACATATCTCTCAAACAGAACACAATTAACAAAAATAGGTACATTTCAAAATGAAATGTACCTATTTTTGAAAATGAAACACGGTATCACCCAAGCCGCCACATTTCACCCACTCTGTTCAACATATATATTAATGAAGTTCAAAACCTGGCCACGAGTCAAATATATGAGTACGCGGGATGACACCGCACTACTAGCAATTCACACAGACATCAACACGGCTCTCTGCGAAGCACAACAAGATTCTTCTACCAAAACGCAATTGTAATCAACTGCACCAAAACACAGATGTTAATAATACATTATCCGAGAATCATGCGGCACGCACTTCTTCACACCAAACTCCGCATCATCGCAGAAAACTCTTCCAAGTAAAAGACATTATTCCAACTGACATGAAATAATTCTTATATCCCGGTGTCTGCGAATCCCTACTCAGATACGCTATAACACTCTATGCAAACGCATCAAACAGTCACCTAACAAAATTAGAAATATTACATAGGAAAATTGTGTCAATGTGATTTCGAGACCTTATACACAACAGCCAATATCTGATCCGCAAATGACGATACACAGAATTAAAAATCATTAATTCTGAGCATTAAAAATCTGAAAGACTAAATAATATTACTAAGGAATTACTTCAACCTCACCTATCGAAATAACAGAGACACATATCGCATAATAACACGACCCACAACAACTCTTTACATCTCTACACCCTTCTCCATGGATCTTTTGTGAGATCATATCAGATACCCACGGTACTAAATAACCTACCAAGAAACTTAAAACACTAGACAACTACAGAACAGTAAAACACGAACTCTAGAAAATTTGCCAACACAGTTAATATACCGTTAACACTAATATACACATCACAAATCACCAGCATCCAATGCTACATCCCATCCATAAAGAGTAAAGGCTAATCCCACTCTCTTCATAAAAGCTAACCCAAGCTTCGAAGTAGCTGAGATTAATTTGTTTTATTCAACTACACGTAATCCTCATAATCAAAGACTGAAAATTATGTAACAAAACACTCAGTATGGTGCATAATAATAATAATGAAGCTACTGATATAAAAAAGTATATGAATTTGTATCCAAAGAAAATAATATTGAAAAGAAATAATGCGCTTTAAACTGCATACAAAATTTTGTACACAGCATCAAGTCTAACATGCATTAATTTTAAATATGTGAATACTCTGTTCGATGAAAATAGAAAAAATATTTTATTTTCATCGAAAATAAAAAAAAAAAGAAAAAAATATATATATATATCAAAATTTTAATTGAAATGCAATGTAGAAATTGAATCACATTTTGATAAAATTACAAATTGGAATGTCACTAAAGATGATTATAGTAATTGTGTAAATATTTTAGAAATCAATAAAATAAATATTATTTATGCAGACGAATTTGCGTATACTAATCGAAATTAAACTTATTTTGAACACCCTCATGAACAAATACATAATTATTATAATACATATATTTATTTATTTATTTATGAAGATTGCGATATATGACCTACCTACCGTATTCGTTAGATAAATGAAAATATAAAAGGCCTATGTGGCACTTGCGAATCTACTTATTATGTATCTCTTGGTTTTCTTTCATTAGTATCAAATTCGGCTTCACCACCAGAATGGCAAATAGAATGTCTGAAGGAATGCAAGCCTGAATGCCAGTAAGTTCACACTCATTTTCATATTACATTTTCTGCAGTCAATATCATTAGAATTTCCAAGACATTAAGTTTAAGTTGTTTGATGAAGATTTACAATTAGAATTTAGGAAAAAATTCAATGAATCCTTTGGATTAACTTGAGGGTAAGGAGCCGTACAGATTGCTTCAACCAATGGTTGGTGTTTTAGGTCTGTTTCGTCATGATGTGTCACTTCTCTTTAGAGTAGTTTATTTTCTATGTTATCCCTCCCTACGAAGAGTTATTAACAAACCTATAGCACATTCTGGACGACATTCTGTGGGTGTGATATGGATATTTCTTCTATTTTTTAAATCACTTTTATATTTTTTCTTGTAGTTAATAAATGGATTTTTACGTGGCCTTCCTAAAGAAAATTACATGGATCCATGCCTATGGCGGGATTCCAAATCCCAGACTGTTATTTGGAGAAAGGGTATGCGAGCCACTCTGCCAACCTGGCCAGCAGTGGATAAATCAATTTCCAGAGGTTTAGTTAAAAACATTGCAGATTCAGGAGTTATGCCATACTTTATATGTGCATTGTTACGTGGTACTGTTAGCTATCCACTCCACTGAGTTAACAGTTAGACAATCTCGAAATCAAACTTATGGAAACAAGTGTATCTATACTATAAGACCTTGTTAATAAGTTTCTCTGATATCTCCTTCTTCTCTTTCTCAAACACTAAAATGATAAGGGAGAATTAGGTTTATTGCATGCATAGTTTCAAAACGTTAGATGTAAATTTGGATGTAATTTCCAATCTTTTCCCAGCCCTTATCTCCTCACAGAGTTATCTGTATTTGTATAAATCAGTTCAAATTCGGTTAATTATTTTTGGAACTTAATGTTGTTTTCATCATTTCAGTTATCGAACGTGATGTGTTAACCCTCTTAGTTATGCGGCTTCTAAATATTAACCCGCTATCCACCATTAAACCTAGGCTTCCAGTTGAAATCAGAGGCGTAGGATCTGCAAGATGATGATTCAACAATCAGTGAAAGCAATTTCCCTTTAGCCTAAACTTACTTATATGCGATGCAAAGAAACAAACATGTTGATCAAGTATAGCAGAGCAACAAGATTTAAATCTTAATTATTTTGTTTAACTCGTATTTCTATAATGTTACCTTTTTTTAAAATTTCAGTCAGGTGTTTTACGAAGTAGAGGTCAAGGCGGAAACACAAGTGGCATCTCTGGTAAGCCAATTTTGAGTCCGATTCATAACGATAATTTTGAGTCCAAATATTTGTAAGTCTAAATGAAACAAGTAATCTCACAGGAGTGGAAGAAAAGTTTCAGAAATACGAGGCAAGACATTTTGAAAAATATTTCTTCTAGCTATATTTTCAATTTTAAAGAATAATTCGAAATGTTTTGAAAGAAATGCAGCGTATTGTAAGGTTGAAACCACTTTTGGAAGAGGAGAAACCTGATGAATCGATCTTATCATGGTTTTCTGCCACTCCGAACACGGATCGGCCAAGACGTCTACAGACGTTCATGTTATCATGGATGCGAAGCGCTTATTAAAATTGTAATACCATTGATATTACATTGAAGTATATGATGGATACGAAGCGCATTCGGATGCGTATTTGATTCATAATGGCCGGTAAGGTGGTTAATAACGGCAGAAGAATACGCTTAGTGGTGTTCATCAGCAGAGCAATTAAACAACTACTGAAAACTGTGGTTCATAGGAACATTTCGGAAGAGCAGGCTGGATTATTAGGCAAAGTCATATATATGGATAACATGTATTCATATTTCGCCAAAGGAGTCAGGCATGATGAGTCGAAACGACGAGACCTTCATTAGCTTTCAAAATATACCGAGAAAAGAGTTGTTGCCAATTTCCTAAATTTCAATGAATGAACCATTTGACCAAGTGATCTGTTACACGGATGCGCAAACGTTGTAGTTTGAAAGAGAGCAAAAGAATTCAGAATTATAAAATATACGGCATCAATGATGTGGAATGGCTCCGACAGTTTTAATATTTATTTCGATTGCAATTTATTAATAACATACTTAGACACTTGGATACATCAGGTTGAAGGATGGGTTCTCCAGTCTGAAGATAAGTGATGCTTCTTCACTTATCGCCGACGCTCAGCCCAAGACAGAGGTTGATGCAGAAGAGATAATTGACTAAAAAAGTAAACTCAGTGAACTTAAGATAATTCTTTAGAAAACTGAATAACTAGTGATCACAGGAGATGGATTTGACCTAGTTGTACCAGGAGTAGGAAACATAATATCAACCAAGCTTTATATATGCACGGGCAATGTTGCATTAATCTGGTATTTATTAAATACGTGGATTTTCAAATTAGTCAAGTGAGAGGAGCATTCAATGCGACAATCTCTTGTGGAATCGAAATTACGTGAAAAAAACTAAGAAAGATACCGATGATGGTCATAATCCGAATAATTCATGGGGGATGTGGAAATGAAGAGTGGTGGGCAACACGAAGGTTATGTGCAGTAGAAATGAAAGGGCTAAGAAAGGGTTTTCATAGAATTTAGAACGAAGTCATCAGAAAACGGATGCACGATTTGCATTCTGTAGATGAAAGATTTTAAAGAGAATACTTTATACTCGGCGGCATGGTCACGTCAAACTGATTCGGGATAGAACATGGCCAAAAAAACTATTTCGTCGGTCTTATTCAGGTGGACGAAGAATGTCTTTCTCGTTTCCGAGTTTCCAAGTGTCTCGTCATGGCATTTGCTCTTTCTCCTTTCCAAGTTAGACTTCGTCTAACTTGGAAAGGAGAAAGAGCAAATGCCATAACGGATTACAGGAATGCTTGGCGTGATGGAATAACCCACAAATGTTGACAAGTGGAGAAGCGTGTAAAATTAGGAGATGAGAAATGTTGCATATTTTATAACATTTAATAATACAACACCACTCCAACAAAAATAAATTAACTACATCAGATAAATAACATTTCACCCTGTGTGAAGGTTTATGCTATTTAAGTATTGGCACAAAAGATGGTGGAATAAAGCGAGGCGTGAACTCTGTCCTATAATTGCAAATTATTACTGTGATTGTTGTTATTATTCTGTTATATGAACTCCACTTTATGCAAATTATAAAGATATTAAGATTAAAAAGTAAACGTAAAACATTATTGCACAGTCAAGGGTCAAGGCGATTCGCAGACACAACCTTGATCACTTAATGTTTTAAACTTAATGATAGACCTAAATACCATTACTACTACTACTACTACTACTACTGTGTAGCTCAGTGGATGTGGCGTTTGCACACCACGGCGCTTGGCCGCACGAAGGAAGACTTGGTTTCGAGTCTAGTCGGCGACTAGAGGAAATGTTTCTAAGCCTATTTTCGACCGGTCCCCGAGTTAGTCGATCTCTGGCACGGGCAAGCGGATTTTTGGTCCCGTGAACTCAAGAAAATCGACCGTAGAACCCACATTATTTCAGACATTAAATATATTGTGTTAGGATTAGGGATGGCGGCACATTTGAGCCGTCTCTCTTCACTGTGTATCGCTTAATTAGTGATAGCCTTGGGCAATCTATCTCTGATTGGTACCAGTGGAGATTGAACTGCCCACTCAGTCTCCAAAAGTTAGATAGGGCTAAATGGCCTGGCCTACTCTCGTATACCGGAATAAAAAGGCGTTAGCTAATTATATATATATATATATATTGGACGTCTGCTTTTTGCAGATGACCTAGTCCTGCTTAGCTCTTCCACAGATGACCTCCAGCAGATCCTGGATAGGTTTGTAGCTGTTTGTGCAGACGCCGGAATGAAGATCAGTGTGGCCAAAACTGAAACATTTGTGGTCTCAAGACAACCATCCCGGTGCACTTTAAATGTAAGTGGAGTCCCAATGAGACAGGTGGAGAAGTTTAAATACCTTGGGTCCATATTCACGAATGATGGAAAATGGGACGTAGAGCTAGATACTCGAATTGCTTAGCAAGCTAAATATTGCGGGAGCTTGGCCGTTCGGTAGTATTGAAGCGGGAGTTAAGCCAGAAGGCAAGGCTGGCTGTTTTCAATACAGTCTATATCCCTATCCTCACCTATGGTCATGAGAGGTGGGTAATGACCGAAAGAATACGGACACGAATCCAAGCGGCTGAAATGAGGTTCCTTCGATGGGTTGCGGGGCTGACAAAACTCGAAAAAGTCAGAAGCTCTGCAATTCGGGAAACCCTCAATACTCAACCGCTGCTTCTCCGTGTTGAGAGATCACAGTTACGCTGGTACGGGCACCTGGTCAGAATGCCACAAGAGAGACTCCCTCAGCAGGCCCTCTTTGCCAAGCCAGAGGGTAGGAGGCCACGTGGAAGGCCAAGGACTCGCTGAATTGATTATATCCAAAACCTTGGGTGGACACGTTTGGGAATTCCACCAGAACACCTGAGCTTGGTGGCAGAGGATCGTGACCATTGGAAGTTCCTCTTGCAGCTTTTGTCCCCACAACCGATTTAGGAAGAGTGGGCCTTGAAGATGTATGTATGTATGTATGTATGTATGTATATATATATATGTAGAAAGTATTTTACCTTGGGTATGATAAATGTTAAAGATACCAAGCAATTTTAAACGTGGTTTTACTCCATTTCCCAAGTAAGCAAACAGACAAACAAGTCAAGTCTTGCAACACTTGCAGGCGCAAACTTGACTTGTTTTTCTGTTTGCTTACTTGGGAAATGGAGTAAAACCAGGTATAAAATTGCTTGGTATCTTTAACATATATATATATATATATATATATATATATATATATATATATATATATATATATATATATATATATATATATATATATATATATATATATATATAATATTTTTAATACATTACAATTGGTGTAACAGTTACTTGCAAGTTAATAATATTTTTAAATAATAATAATATTTTATTTTAAATAAATCATATTTTTGTTCATTGCTTAAACATTTACACATATATATACAATAGTTATCTTGGGTATATTTTAATATTTTATAAAATTTTCCAGTATTGGATTTTAGTTAGAATTTTTAATAACACACTTTGCCTCTGTATTGTGCATTTACATTCGCATGGTCTATTATTAGCAGTGTTTATGATACAGATTTTTTTTGAGTGAATAACTAATATAATAATAATAGTTTGGGAGGTATTTCTAGTAATTTCTTACTCGAAGCTCTGCAGGGCTCATCTGATGAAGATAATAGAGAGCGGTGGTTTCGTGGTTATATTTCTATACTGGTCGCAAGCCAGGTGTTGATTTTTCTGTTTAATAGTATGTGCTAGGAAGGCTTCAACTGGGGTTCATGTAGGGTTCGATTTCAACATGAGGTGTTTGTTTGTGTCCTTGTAGTGGTGTATTTTGAGAGGGGTTTGTCATAGGTGTGTGTATGGGGGGTGGGGTGGAGGTGGAGGGATGTGTTAAGGAGAAAGAGTGAGAGAGAGAGAGAGAGAGAGAGAGAGAGAGAGAGAAACAGGAGTTTCTCTCATTTTTATTCTCGCTATAATATTTACGTAGCGCCTGCTTCATCGCTCTGTATGTCTCCAGGTTTCTGTCGACGAACGGCAGTTCGTTTATCATGTCAGGTACGTATAGTTTCGGGTGGCTTTGCCATGTTGATTGTTGTACTTATATGTACTTATATGTTTTAAAATGGCTGTGTAGTGGCATACGTGTTTCACCTTAAGCATTTTCTGTTGTGCTTATGCTACCAGCATAAGTGTGGGTGTTTCCAGAATATCAGCTTTACTATTTTATCTTGCAACTCAGGGCTTCCACGGGCTACTGAGCGCGTTTCCTAGCTGGCGGATGGGGGGAAATCCTGACTACCATCCGTTGGATATCAGGTCAGCTCTGAATATATCGAATAAAGAGCCGTGGACCAGTGGTTTTTCCCAGAGGTCGGATTGTTACTACCTATGGCAGCAGGCAGTTTACTGCTAAGAATCCCCGGGTAACCAGATCATCATGCCATTGGAAATTAGACCTTGGAACATTAAACTGTAGGATTCTGAGCAGTGAAGCACGGCCAACTGAACTAACTGAAGAGCTAAAGCGACTAAATTGGGACATTCTTGGACTGTACGAAGTCAGACGTAATGGTGAAGAAATTCTTCGATTAAAACAGGGAGACATATTATATTATAGTGGAGAAGATAAGGAAAGAATCAGTGGAGTTGGATTCTTGATCAACAAAAAACGGAAGAAAAACATAATAGTATTTGACAGTGCATCCGATCGAATAGCAAGTATTGTTGTTCAAATCTCGAAACAATACACTCTTAATATCGTCCAAGTCTATTAACCAATAATTCATACTGACGAAGAAATTGGAGCCTTCTATCATAATGAATCCCAAATATACAATAAAGGAAAATGTCATTTCAGAATTGTAATGGGAAACTTTAATGCTAGAATTGGTATTCAACGTTCAGATGAAAGCTCAATGGGAAATTTTGGATATGGCATGAGAGATGACAGAGGAGGAAGGTTAATAGAATTTGCAGAAAAAGTAAACCTGTACATCATAAATTCCTCTTTCAAGAAAAATACACATAGAAAGTGGATATGGGAAAGTCCAAAATGGCTGAAATTGACTTTATCTTCAGCAATAAGAAAAACATCTTTCAAGACTGCTCTGTGATAAACACCTGCAACGTTGGAAGTACCCATCGTATGGTAAGCAGTAAAATCCAAATAAACTGCCAAAAAGGAAGAAGAAAAATTTTTAAAAAATTAGAAAAATTTCAAAACAAAACAAGGCAAAACATAGATGTACACAAACTGAACATTAAAAAAGATATATTCCAACACGAACCAAACAATAGATTTAAACATCTTATTATAGATGACGATGCTGACCTATCAGAAAGTAATGACATCATTACCCAAAACCTTTTACAATGCTATGCTCACTTGAAATAGATGGTACCACAGAACAGAAAGCAGGCAAAATCTATGAAAAAACAAAATAGCTTATGAAGAAATAAAGAGAAATGAAACAACCAATTAACTACAGAATAAAATTGAATACACATAATTGTGCAAAACAATCAGAAAACGTATCAGAAAAGAAATAAGACAATTCAATTGTTAATTCCTACAACAAACAATTAAAAACTATAGGCTCAAAAAAGCCAAACAGCAATTGATGAACAGCCAGCAGATGAATTCCAGTAAAATTACAAGACTGGATCATCACCAGAGATAGATATGCAATAGCAAAAATAATTGAAGAATTCTACTCAATGATATATCAGGATGATGAATTAAATCAAAAGGAAGACAATTACCACACATTTGAAGACCACAGATTCTATCACAACCAAAAGAACAAGCAGGCTTTCGAAGGGTCTTTAGTACAATGAACCATATTGAAGTTGTACAGCAGATTATTGAAAGGTGTTATGAACACCAATTACCACTATGTCTTGGTTTTATTGACTATAAGAAATCCTTTGGTTCACTTAAAACTTATGCAATTCTTAAAGCATTACGAAACCAATTGGAGGAGTCCTACATCAGAACCACCAAATCAACACACACCAATGCCACAGTAGCAATTCATTTCGAATGAAACATCTCCACTGTGAGAATACAGAAAGGTATAAGCGTGCCTAGAAGAAATATTCAAACTTTTTGATTGGGAAGGGAAAGGTCTGAGGATAAATGGAAGATATTTAAGACATTTATGCAGATGACACAGTTATCTTTACTTCAACTGCACATGAATTGCAGACTCGAATCCATGAGCTCTAAATTGCTAGCACAAGAGCAGGCTTAAAGATAAACCTAAAGAAGACTCAAATTATGTTCAATAGCTATGTCCAACCAGAAATAATAAAAATAAATAATGAGGAAATTAAACAAGTAGATGATTACATGTACTTAGGAGACAACAGACATCAACGGAACAAAATATCAATGACGAAATTAAAAGGCGTGCGATGCTTGGGTGGAAAGCATTTGGAAAATTACATTAAATATTCAAACGCCAAGTACAATTATGCCTGAAGAGAAAAGTTTTAATCAGTGTATTCTTCCTATACTGACATATGGCTGTTAAACATGGACAATGAATGCAAAGGGAATTCAAAAATTAAGATCAACACAATTTAGTATGGAAAGAAGTAACTTTGGTATCAGAATCACAAAAGGAATACATGGATGAGAAATCAAACCAAAGTCTCTGACATCATGGGAAGAGTGAAACATCTCAAGTGGCAATGGGCTGGGCATATTCTTCGAAGACAAGATCAGCGATATACGAAAGAAGTACTGGATTGAATTCCACGAGAGGAAGAACGTCCACGACAACGACCTAAATCACGGAGAATTGATAATATCATCAGATTTGCAGGAGTGACATGGAAAAGGAAAGCCATGGACAGAGAGTGTTGGAGTAATCTTGTAAAGGCATCCATCCAGGGTGGATCGACAATGGCTGCTGCTGATGATGATGATCTTGCAACTATTGTAACCTGGTAAGTCTTTAGTCTGCGCAGAATGCATATGATGTGATTGTGTATCTTAAAATATTTTCATATAATGCTTTATAGATTAGTATTTTATGGGTGTCGGGGGCGATATCTTTTAATCGGCATAGTTTGCTTGCTGAATCGTACGGTTGGTGAGTAGATAGTTTATATGGCTATTCCAACTTTGATCAGCATCGAAGTTAAGTCCGAGATAGCGTGTTATTTTCCCCTGTGTGATGGTTGCGGTTTTAGAATCGGCGGTTTGTATATAGAAGGATGAAAGTCGCATAGTGAGCTATGGGCAGGGTTTTGGGGTTTTTGAATACCATTAGCTTTGTTTTTCCAGGGTTTATATATATGCCGTTTTCGGTTAAGCAGTTAGCGATTTGATTGATTTCGTGTTTCATATTTGTGTAAGCGATATTTGCATTGTTGTGAATGGATACTATGACCGTGTCGTCTGCGTATTTTACTTTTTAGGGGGAGTTGGCTTATGTCGTGTGTGTATATGTTAAATAGAATGGGAGATAGGACCGCTCCTTGCGGTACTCCACAGGTTACATGTACCTCTTTGCTGTATGCTGATCCTATACGTGTAATGTGCTTTCTGTTTTTCGTGTATGCTTTAAACCACTGGAGTAGACGACCTGCAATTCCAATATGAGTTAGTTTCGTTAACAAGGTTTTGTGTGTTAGTGTGTCAAATGCTTTTGTTAGGTCAATGAATACCACTAATGTTGTTCTGTTTTTATCCAATGCAGGGTTTATTAGGTCTGTGAAATCTTCCAGCAATGTTGCTGTTCCTTTATCTTTTTGAAAGACATATTGTGTTTTGGGTATGATTTGAAATTTTTCAACGTATGTGGAGAGTTTGTGATGATGCACGATGCGCCCCATGATTTGGTTGATTACCGACAACGTGCGATGGGTCTGTAATTACTTATAATGTTTCTTTTTCCCTGTTTGTGTATGGGTGTGATTAATGCTGTTTTCAGTGTTTCAGGTATGTCTCCCGTTTTGAAGATTTTATTTAACAGTTTTTGAATAACTGGAAGTAGGTTGGTTGAATGTTTCTTGATGTCTTTTGGTCTGATTCCGTCTATCCCCGGTCCTTTGTTAGGGTTAATTTGTTGAATTGCCAGTGATAGTTCTTTTGTTACTGTGGGGAACCACATCGACTGGGTTGCTTGTGGACCTAGTGGAGAATGTTCGTTTGTGTGAGGAAAGGTTGTTTCTTGTAGTTTTTGGACAGAATTCACGAAGTGCTGATTAAAGTTGTTTGTCAAATGTTTGAGGGATATAGGGTCGCATGGAAAGCTGTGTTTTATTGTGCCTGAGTGAATGGTTCTGTGTATATGATGCAGCATTTCATTACTCAGGCGCCAGGTTTCCTTTATGTCGTTCTGAGCTGTTGTTAAGTTGTTAGGAGATTCCGTTTTCTTTTGTATTCATCTTGTAAAGTGATATTATTTTGCGGCTACTTCAGTTGTTTCCATAGGGCCTCTTATCTTTGTATGTCTGTTAATATGTTGTTTGCTATCCTTGGATTCTGTGTTGTTTGGGAGCATATTTTTATTTTTATTAGCGCTTCGTTATGTGTTTTATTAAATTCATATTTAAGATTATTATATTCAGATTCAGTAGAGTCTAAAGATGCAATCCGCATGTAATCTGTTTTTCTGATTTCATCGTTCACTATTGCTTCGTTTACAATGCTATGATACTGTTTTGTAGTCTCAGTGAGTTTTATGGGTTCTGGTTCAATGTGTAACTGTGATGCTGTGAAATAATGGTCTGCCAGTTTGCATGTTATGACGGCTGCTGTGTGGCTATTTGAAGGGCCCGTATATTTATATGGTCAATACAGGATGAGGTTGAATAATAATTTTGTGTTTTTATTAAAAAAATTTTTATTTACATTTTATTATTTCTCAAATAAATTACATACAATATATAAACACAATAATGCATAACAAATACTTTCAGGTACATAATGCGTTTTTAAATAATAATAATAACAATAACTGTTTACAAAGCATATTATGATAATATTCATAGTGATAATTATTACAAATGTTTCTTTACAATTCTACACTCTATATATACAATATCAATGGATATAATCACTCTATATTGCATATGTTTGTTACAGTTATTACATACATTTGATTAAATATGATACATTACTTACATTGGTTTACATACACACATAAGCAATGAATGTTTCCATATAATACATACATTACATACATTGGTTTACATGTGATACGTACATTCATGCATATGGTAACATATGATACATCTTGGATGAGAACTAATTTCTCTGCTTTCATCATCAAAGCTTATACGTAAGCTTATCTGATGATGACACATGTTGGTTATTATTTACTGGTTTTGTTTGCTGTGTTAGGAAACAACGAAATCTATGATTGAGAAATTCGCGCGCGCAAGCACGCACTCACGCACAATAACTTCGAATGTATTAATGCGTAGCTGAACTGGAAGCCTGGACGAATATATTGTGTTTCATTAAGTTTGTATGGTATTTTGGGTGCGTGTTTCTTGTTCATAGTATGTCCTTAGAGCTCTCTTCAGGCTATTGTAGTTTGTAAGGTTTCTCTGTTCACAAGGTAATTTGTTAATCATGTCTGGGATGTAGAAGTTTCCCATGTCCTTTCCGTAGTGATTATTGTATTTATATGTGATATAATTAGTAGTTTGATATCTTGTTATACGGTGTGTATTTCTGACTGCCCTGTAGTTGGCATCGAAATAATGTTTTAGCAAGGCTGCATTGTGACATAAATGTTTCGCTGTCAGTATTTTGTGTTCTGACATTGCAATGTATATAAGGTCGTGATTTTCTCTTTGTTCCCAAAAGATCGGTTTTATCATTTTGTACTGTAGCGACATTAATCTATTCAATTTGTAAGGTGCACAGAAAGCATGTGATGTTATAGCGAATCTTAGTATATTTTGGCATAGTGCTTTGTATATTAGTGTTTTTAGGCATATGGGAACTGTCTTTTAACCTCCATGGTTTGCAGGTTATTGTTCGGCGTTTGTTGGAAGATGGTTTATGTGGCTATTCCAGTTCATATCTGCATCGAAATAAATTCCAAAACAATCGTATTTTTTCAACCTGAGTGATTGTAGTGGTTTTGCTGTTCTGTGTTTTTTTTTTTTTTTTGGTTGTTGGAAAGTGGATGTTGGATGTTTATATATTTGTTATCAACCTGTCGAATCAGTTGATTTCTGAATATCATTAATTTTAGCTTATCTTAGTTGAGGTGTATGGAGTTTTTCGTGAGCCAGTGTATGATCAGATTTACGTCATGTTGCGTATTTAATCTAACATGACTCAGTTTTTCTAACAAGGTTTGATGTGTGAGTGTATGGAATGCTTTAGTTAGATCAATAAAGACTACCATGGCTATTTTGTTTTTGTCTAAGGGGGTAATATTTATGTCTGTAAAGTCTTCCAAGAGAGATGATGTTCCCATTTTTTCTGAAAAGCCTATTGTGTTTTGATGATAATATGAAAGCTCTCATTGTATGCTGTGAGTTTCTTCAGTATGATCCGCTCCATAATTTGATTGATAATTGGTAATGTTTTTATGGGTCTGTTATTGCTGATTAAATTTCTTTTTCCATGTTTGTATATGGGTGTGATCATGGCGGCCTTTAGCACATTTGGTAACTGTCCAGTTTTAAATATTTTATTTATTAAGTTTAGTAGGATATGACGTAAACTAGTTGCATGTTGCTTTATATCTTTAGGTCTTATACCATCACTTCCTGGGCCTTTGTTTGATTAGATTTGATGTACTGCAGAGAGAAGTTCTGCTTCCTTTATGAATGGGAACCAGAATGTCCGTTTTTATTGTCCTCCAAGTGGAATGTCGCGTTTTGTGATTTGGGGAATATTTCTGTGCAGTTCTTGGTTGAAGTCTGGAAAGTATTGATTAAAGTCATTTGCTAGCTGTTGGATAGGTTTTGTGTCTTTCATGAAGCTGTGTTTTATGGTTTCGGAGGAGGTGGTGTTGGGAACAGAATCTTGCATCTCATTAATCAGATGCCAGGTTTGTTTCATGTTGTTTTGTGCAATGGTTAGTTTGTCTCTGTAGTAGGCTTCTTTTTGCATTTCTGATTTGTGTTGTAAGGCGATTTCTTACAACACAAATTTAAAATTCAGTTTTTAAAGAGGTGCTATTTGGATTTCGCTTTAATTCATGACATAAAGCGTCCTTTCTGTGTATTTCTAGGATTAAGTTTTATGTTATCCAAGGATTTTGTGTTGTTTTTGAACGAATTAGGACTTTCTTTGTAGCTTTCTTTTATATTTCCTCCAGTGTGAGTTTAATGTTGTTGTACAAGATATCTGCTGAATCTGATGCCAGGTGTTCCCAGTCTGTTTTTCGTATTTCGTGGTTGACTATTTCTTCGTCTATTATTGTTTTCTGTCGCTTCTCTTCTGTGGGACATGGCATGGGTATTGTCGTGGTGTGCAGGTTTAGAGCGGTGAAGTAATGGTCTGCTACTTTGCACTTTATGACTGATGCAGTGTAACTGTTTGGTGGTGATCGGTTTATATCATCTAGACAGGAGGCAGTGATAGTATTTCCGAATATTTATTCTCTAGTACATGATGTTATTGTTTGTATTAGATTAAATATCATTTAGTATTATGTAATATATATATTATACAATATATAATATATTATATATATTATATATAATATATTATATATTATATA
Organism: Typopeltis vanoorti; assembly: GCF_054136105.1. NCBI lineage: Eukaryota > Metazoa > Arthropoda > Arachnida > Uropygi > Thelyphonidae > Typopeltis > Typopeltis vanoorti. The sequence goes on from NC_143569.1 coordinate 105,325,678, forward strand.
TTTTAATTATTTTAATTTATTTAAATTTAAATGTAATTAAATTAAATTTATTTATTATATATTATATATTATATTATATTAGTATTATATAATATATAACAATGTAAATACCATTTAGTATTAAGGGATGCTGTCTCTTTGTAGTATTAGTGATTTCGAGGCAGAGGGTTTCAGCATGCTCAGTTTCTTTTGCTATTAATATTTGTTTGATAAATATTAATATTCCACCCCCTCTTTTTGTTTGGCGGCATGATCTATGTTGTTGGAAGCCTGGAATTTGGAAATCAGTCGCTTCGTCATTAGTTGTGGATACTTCTGTAAGAATCAATATATCAACAATAATAATAATATTTGATTTTTTACGATGCTTGTGACACAATGATTAGAAATATATATACGTTAGCACAAGAATAATGCTTAATTTGCCAAATGTTCCGGTCTGAATATTACAGACCATCTTCACTGGTTACATAGGAATAGTTTTAATAAACAAAGTGGAATACAAAGTATTGATCATTCATGCATAGAACGCGCCGCGTGATGTCATAACGCTAAGTATTAGAAGAGTAAACATTTTAAAAAAGAAACATAATTAAAGATATTAATTCAGAAATTCATATAATGATCTTAAATAATATTATACTGATTAAAAAATGTGATATGCTGATTAAACTTTCCAAAATTTTTGATATAGATATACAGTCATTACGATTCAACGTCCTAACTTGATCGTAATTAAATTAAACATTATTCTTGTGCAAACGTGTATATATTTCTAATAATAATAATAGTAATAATAATTATAATTTTTATTCGAATAGTTTATTATCCTTAAAAGAATTCACATCAGTGTAAGGTAGATTTTGTTACATGTCATTCAAAATTATTAATTTTTTGACAAAAAATAACAGTAATTAATGTTATAATTAATAGTAATACAAGACAAAAATACAGTTACAGTTTTATATTTTTTAGAGTTTGTATTTTATCATTTATATTTTAATTTTAAAATGCATTTTATTCAAAAATAATATATATTATATATATATATATATATATATATAAAGAAATTAAATGACTTTATACCGAGAATGACAAATTTATTGTTAAGATACAACTAGTTTCGATGATATACAACTTCTTCAGGTATCATTGGCAAAGAATAAAATAAAAAATAACAGACACATGAAAAAATACATTAACAGATCTAATATAAAACAAGTACATTTAAAAGGAATGCGTGCTAGAGTTCCAACTGAAGTTGACTACGTACGTGAGCTGGTATTAGTGCGCCAGTATTGGACAGTGGCAATGTGCGCATCAGAAATATTATAGCTAAGGCTGTTATTAATATGAGAAGAATCAAGTGATATTTCTTTAGATTCAATTATTCTTCTTTCCAGTTCATCATAGCACACATGGATATTAGAGGTTTTTTGCCAATCAACGACGTGTTGGCGGCCATCATCTGCGTTGATGGAGAAGAGAACGTGGCTAGAGAGAGCGCTGGCTATGGTTCTGTTGTAAGAAATGTCTCTTTGATGTTCCTCCATGAGTAAAAGGATGGATTTTGCAGTTTGGCCGTAATATGGCTTGCCACTATCACACAAAATTTTATAGATTCCTGGATATTGAGTAGGAAGATGTTTCATTTTAGGTCTGCTTAGTATGGAGCGAAGTTTAGGGAACGTAGTGAAGCAAGTTCTAATGTTGAATTTCTTAAGCATTTTTGCCAGTTTCGGGGAGAGAGAGCTGATGTATGGTAAAAATAAAACCTCTTGGTGGAGAAAAATCTTCAAGAGCAATTGATTGGTGGACAGAGAGAAATTTATTAATCATTTTAAGAGAGAATCGATTGCTAATGAAAGACTTTTAAGAAAATTGAGTTCGTATTCAATTTCAGTTTTATCTGTTAATAAAGATCTGGCTCGATGTGCCAGGGTTGAAATAATACCAAACTTTTGTGGAGGGTAGTGATGGGAAGAAGCATGAAGGTATCTGTCCGTGTGAGTGGGTTTTCTAAAAATGGAGATTTTGATGTTCTCAGCTCATCTCGTAAGTTTTAAGTCCAGAAAGGGAAGACATTCGTCGGATTCTATTTCACAGGTGAAGTTGAATTTCTGATGAAACTTGTTGAGGTGGTCCAGAAAAATGTTGAGGTTGTTGATACCGTGTTCCCAGATGAGAAATACATCGTCAGTGTATCGATACCAAACTTTAGGTTTAAGAGGTGAAGAATTAATAGCTTTTTCTTCAAAATCTTTAAGAAATATGTCAGCAAGAATAGGAGGGAGCGGGCTGCCCATAGCTAAACCTGAGTTTTGTTTATAAATCTTGTTATCATATTTGAAGTATCCTGAGTTCACACAGTGAGAAAGTAAGGAGAAAAATTTCTTGGATAGTTTCCTCTGGAGCAGGTATGGAACCTCTTGAGTAGGGACATTCGTGAAGAGGGAAACAATATAGAAACTTGTGTTGAGTTTGATCTTTGGTTTTTTATATACTGTTCTACCGAGTAAATAATGAACATTAATATATATATATATATATATATATATATATATATATATATATATATATATATATATATATATATATATATATATACAGAGAGAGAGAAAGACATCTTGAGTGACACTGCAACTTATAATTTTACAGAATTCAGTTCTAAGTGCTTTATTTTCTACATTACTTTCGACTAAAATTTTTAATAGTATTTTTTGTCTCTGTATTATGTATTTACAACATAATATAGAGGTTATTCTAATATAAACAAAGGTTCTTCTAATGTTAACAATAAATATTATTCAGAATGTTTTGTATAATAATTTTTTTTGTTTATACACTTTTTTAATTATAAGAATAATTTATTACATTATTTTTTCATGTTAACAGTATTATATTAATGATATTATCACATAATAATTAGTATCTTCAGCATCTTCTTTATTGTTGTATTCTTTACTAACTGTTTTATTACATAATCTGCTTTTTTGGTTATAAGGATTGGTTTGGTTGAGTTGAGTTAGGCGAGTTAATCCCACCAACTTCGAAGCTTGGGTTAGCATTTGTGAAGAGAATGGGATTGAGGGTTCACTATTTATGTTGTTGCTACTGTTTATGTATGAGATTTTGGCATTGGATGCTTGTGATTTGTGATGTACTATTTAGTGTTAATGGTTTATTAACTTTGTTGGTATATTTTCCAGAGTTCGTGTTTTAATGTTCTGTAGTTATCTACGTGTTTTAAATTTCTTGGTAGGATGTTGAGTTGCGTGGATATCTGATGTGATCTCACAAAATAACCGAATGAATTGTTGAAGGGTGTAGGGATGTAGAGAGTTGTTGTGGGTCGTGTTATACGATATGTGTCTCTGTTGTTCCGGTAGGTGATGTTGAAGTAATTCCTTGTTAATGTCATGTATTGTTTCAGGTTTTTAATGCTCAGAATTCTGTGTATCGCCATGTGCTTGTCAGATATTGGTTGTTGCGTGTAAGGTGTCCAGATCACTGTTGACACGATTTTCCTGTGTAGTGTTTCTAACTTTGTTAGGTGGCTGTTTGATGTATTTGCATAGACTCTTATTTCGTATCTGAGTAGGAATTAGCAGATACCGTGATATAGGATTTCTTTATGTTGGGTGAAATAATATATTTAACTTGGTAGAATTTTGCTGCGATGATCCGGAGTTTGGTGTGCAGGTATTCTATATGTTTTGTGCATTTAAGGTGTGAATCTATATAGAAACTGACTGAGGTATTTTGCGTGTGTTATAGGTTTGATTTCGAACATTGACAGGTATTTATGATGTTAATGCAGCGGTATGTGTGACAATGTATCGACAGTGATGCAGGGCGTATGATTCTTGGATTGTGTATTATCAACATCTGTGTTTCGTGCCGTTGATTAGAATTGCGTTTTGTTAGAAGTATGTTGTGATTTCGTTTAGGCTTTTTGTGCTTTGCAAAGATCTGTGTTAATTTTTTCTGTGTGGATTGCTAGGAGTGCAGTGTCATCTCCGTATTAAAATATTTGACTTCTTATGGATATGTTATGAACATCGTTAATGTATATGTTGAATACAGTGGGTGAAAATTTGGCACCTTGAGGGACACCGTGTTTTACTTGTATACTCCGACTGTGACATGTACCTATTTTTGTTACTTGTGTTCTTTTTGAGAGGTAGTACTTTAACCATGTATGCAGTGTTCCTCTCATACCTATTGAGTATACTTTGGTGAGTAGTATGTCATGTTCAAGTGTGTCAAAAGCTTTGGTTACCCAGCAGTATGACGACGGCGTACTTGTTTTTGTCAACAGCTTTGTTAATCGCGTCGGCGATGTCTTCTAATAAAGTTATGGTGGTTTTTGTTTTCTGAAATCCGTATTGATTTTGTGAGATGATGTTGTACGTCTGTAAATAGTTCTGTAGTCTGGTGTGTGTTATTTTTTGTGGAATTTTTGAGATGACTGCTAGTGTAGCTATTGGTCTGTAGTTCTGAGTATCTTTTTTTTTTGCCGTGTTTGAATATTGGCGTAATTACTGCAGTTTTTAGTTGTTGTGGAATAATCCTTTGTCGAATATTATGTTCACGAGTTTCAAAAGTATTGGATTTATTTGTTCAAAGTGTGTTGTAAGGTCTGTTAGTCCTATTTTGTCTATTCCTGTAGTGGTCCTTGGTTTTAGTTTTAGGAGTGCTTCTTTCAGTTCCTGGTTTGTTATGGGTGGAAAATACATCGCTTGTTGTTGACTCTGTGTTTGTAGTTTTTTGTTGATCGTTGGTAGTTGGTCTTTTTTTGAGTTGTGTGATGTTGTTTGTGAAAGCATGGTTGGATGAGTCTGCTAGTTCCTCTTGGTTTGTGTCCTGACCGAAGCTTTTTGCAATAAAATCTTGTGCTGACTATTTCCCTTTTGTAGTTACTATTGAGTGTAGCCCATGTTTGCTTAATGTTGTCTTTATATTCCCTGAGCTCTTTATATTCCCTTTTTGTCCTACGAAGTTGTGTTGTTAGTGTATTTCTTATGTTTTTCTACAAGGTTTGTAAATGTGTGTTACTGGGTGACTTTTTTTAGTTTATCGATAGATTTTCTTTTACAGTAGTACAATTTAGCATGTCATTATTTATCCAGATATTTTTGTCTGTTTGTCGCCTAGTTTGTGTAGGTTCTGTTGCTTTTTTGTATATTTCTGTGAACTTTAGTTGATAATTTTCGTATAATGTTACAGAACCGTTTATTTTAAGTAGGCAATTCTACTCTATTTTTTGCATGGTTATCGACGATGCTCTCTAATATGATCGAGGTTTGTCGACATTTTTATGGTGGTGCGATGGGGAGTAAGTAACGCAATAAAACGGAGTTGAGGCAAAGTAGTGATCGGCAATTTTAACGTTAATTGCTAATGATGTGTATGTATGAATGGGCGCCGTATGTTGATATGATCAATGCATGATTGTGCTAGCGAATTGCTGAGTATTTCTTCTCTTGTTGGAGAGTTTATGGTAGGGTTTATGTTTTTACTCACTTAGTATATCAAGATATGTGTTAGTGGTTGAAGAAGCGTGGTCAAGAGTATTTATGTTAATGTCTCCCATTAGGATGCTCCTGTATGTTGTACGCGGTTCGATGCCACTTAGCCATGCTTCTAACTCATGAAGAAAGCTGGGTGGATTATTATCTGGGATCTGTATATTGTGTTTATTGTGTATTTGATACTACGTTTGTGGCTATTTTTTGATTTTCAAAATTAGTGTCTCTGCATGTTCGAAAGGAGTTTGTTTTTCAGTCACATTTTATTTCTTTGATAAATGCCGCGATGCAGCTTTCTATTTTGTTGGGTCTACATAAGTTGTAGGTTTGTTAATTATTAATGTAGTATGCGTTGATTTCTGTGTCTTTTATTGCAGTGTGGTCAATGTATGTTTGTATGTACGATAGTGAAGTCGGTATTGGTGGAAATGTTGTCTGACCATTTCTGCAGAGAGTCAAATACCTTGAAGGTTATGTTGTCTGACTGGATATGTTCGCCTATGTTTGAGGTCGCCATTATATAGTTTTTAAATGAGTTCTAATCTTGTTCTTAAGATGTGAAGAGTTAGTGTTTTATATTGGTAGGCTCTGTAGAATTATTTTGCAATTATATAAACTCGAGTGTTTTCATTCTTTCTCATAAATATCGGTGAATCCGTAGTCCGCAAGAACTTGTAATTGTTTTCCGTTTTGGTTTTCCTAGCTTGGTAGAAAAGATTTTGATATGAAGTCTTGCGTTCAGTTATATAGATTGTTGATGGGACGTTCTGTCAGTTAGGATTGATGTTGTTGGCCTGGTTTTCTTTCTTACTGCAAGAATGACTCTCTGAGACTTCTGCTGGTAAAACGAGCAATGATTGGTGGCGGTCTCTCTTTGTTTTTTTGTGGGCCTCCGTTAATAGAGGTGATCTCTGTAGTTGCAACTTGAATGCCGATTTTTCTGCAAATCAGTTGCATTATGTTACCTAAATCTTCTGTCTTTTCTTTCATTATTCCCTCTATTTTAACTTCTTTTTTTCTTTCTTTTTGTAGCATATGCTCCATTTGACACGAGTGTGTTTAACTCTTTCCGCAGTTCTTCATTTTCGCGCTTGAGTGTTTCTTTGGCTATCGTTAATTTTTTCTTTATTTTACGCGCGGTTCGTAACATTTCTTCAGAGTTCACGTTATTGAAATATATGCAGTGTTCGTACTCCTCAAAGTTTTTGTTGATTTGTTCCATGTGTGTGTATTTAGCAAGTATTTAACCATGAGTCTAAATGAGTCACAGTTTTCTGTTATTTTAAGATCATGATTGCTTACCTTGATGTGCATCGTTACTTTTCTTTGGTGTTTGGTCTTTGCTCTTCATTTGCTCAAGGCATTGTAGACAGCGCCATTCAGTCCGTTTCGAGGTCCTTTATCTTTCCACGTCCTTCCTGAGAGACCTGAACATTGAAAGTGTTGTCTTTTGCGACATCCAGAACAATGTAGCCGATACCCTTCGTCACTTAATGGCTTATTGCACTTGTTACACCTTTTTTTAAAATACTTCATTGCTTCTATATTATGTATTTACAACACATATTCTTCTAATATTATCAATAAAAACTATACAAAATTTTTTGAATAGAGAATATATACAGAATAATAATAATAATAATAATAATAATAATAATAATAATAATAATAATAATAATAATAATAATAATAATAATAATAATAATAATAATAATAATAATAATAATAATAATTGAGAAACAGTGATAAAACATAAACATTTCTGCATTTACTTATAAGGATTACGTGTAGATGATTGAGGCAAGTTAATCCCACCTACTTCGCAGCTTGGGTTAGCTTTTATGAAGCGAGTGGAATTTAGCCTTCACTATTTGTGTTGTTGCTACTGTTTATGGATGGGATGCTAGTGATATGTCATGTGTATATTAGTGTTAATGGTTTCTTAACGTTGTTGGTATATTTTCCAGGGTTCGTTTTTTAATGTACTGTAGTTATCTACGTGTTTTAACTTTATTAGTAGGTTGTTGAGTCACAAAAGAAGCGTATGAGTTGTTGACGGGTGTGGGGATAAAGAGAATTGCTGTAGGTCGTGTTATACGATATGTGTCTGTGTTGTTTCGGTAGGTGATGTTGAAATAATTCCTTGTTAATGGCATATAGTGTTTCAGGTTTTTAATGCTCAGAATTCTGTGTATCGCCATGTGCTTGTCGGATATTGGTTGTTGCGTGTAAGGTGCCAAGATCACTGTTGACACGATTTTCCTGTGTAGTGTTTCTAATTTTGTTAGGTGGCTGTTTGATGTATTTACATAGACTGTTATTCCGTATCTGAGTAGGAATTCGCAGATAAAGTGATATAGGGTTTTTTTTTTATGTTGGGTGGAATAATATCTTTAACTTGGTAGAGTTTTGCTACGATGATCCGGAGTTTGGTGTGCAGGTATTCTATATGTTTTGTCCATTTAAGGTGGGAATCTATATAGAGACCGAGGTATTTTGCGTGTGTTACAGGTTTGATTTCGGAACATTGGCAGATATTTTTGCTGTTAACGCAGCGGTATGTGTGACAATGTATCGACAGTGATGCAGGGCGTATGATTCTTGGGTTGTGTATTATCAACACCTCTATTTTAACCGTTGATTAGAATTGCGTTTTGGTGGAAGTATGTTGTGATTTCGTTTAGGTCTTGTTGTGCTTTGCAGAGAGCTTTGTTAATGTCTGTGTAGAATGCTAGTAGTACAGTGTCATCTGCGTATTGAAATATTTGACTTCTTATGGATATGTTATGAACATCGTTAATGTATATGTTGATTAGAGTCGGTGATAATATGGCACCTTGAGGTACACCGTGTTTTACTTGTATACTGTGACTGTGACATGTACCTATTTTTTTACTTGTGTTCTGTTTAAGAGGTAGTTCTTGAACCATGTATGCAGTGTTCCTCTTATACCTATTGAGTATAGTTTGGTGAGTAGTATGTCATGTTCAAGTGTGTCAAATACTTTGGTTAGGTCCAGCAGTATAAGGACGGCGTACTTCTTTTTGTCTCGAGCTTTGTTTATTGTTTCGCCGAAGTCTTCTAGTAAATTAATGGTGCGTTTTGTTTTCTGAAAGCCGCATTGATTTTGTGAGATGATGTTGTACTTCTGTAAATAGTTCTGTAGTCTGGTGTATGTTATTTTTTGTGGAATTTTTGAGATGACTGGTAGTGTAGCTATTGGTCTGTAGTTCTGAGTATCGTTTCTTTTGCGGTGTTTGTATATTGGCGTAATTACTGCAGTGTTTAGTTGTTGTGGAATAATCCTTTGTCGAATATTATGTTCACGAGTTTCAAAATATTTGATTTATTTGTTCAAAGTATGTTATAAGGTCTGTGAGTTTTATTTTGTCTATTCCTGGAGTTGTCTTTGGTTTTAGTTGTATGATTGCTTCTTTCAGTTCGTGTTTTGTTATGGGTGGAAAATTCATCGTTTGTTGTTGACTTTGTCACGGTAGGTTTTTGATGATCGTTGGTAGTTCGTCTTTTTTGAGTTGTGTAATGTTGTATGTGAAAGCATGGTTGAATGAGTCTGCTAGTTCCTCTTGGTTTGTGCCCTGACCGAAGCTTTTGCAATAAAATCTTGTGCTGAAGTTTTCTTTTTTCGGGTTACTAATTCGTTGAGTGTAGCCTTAATGTTGTCGTTATATTGCATGAATTTTTGGAAGTAGTAGTAGCGTCCTTTCCCCTACAAATTGTTGTTGTTAGTTTATTTCTTGTGTTTTTCTATAAGGTTTGTAAATGTGTGTTACTGGGTGACTTTTTTTAGTTTATCGATAGATTTTCTTTTACAGTAATAGTATTTAGCATGTCGTCATTTATCCATGGATTGTTGTCTGTTTGTCGCCTCGTTTGTGTAGGTTTTGTTGCTTTTTTGTATATTTCTGTGAACTTTAGTTGAAAATTCTCGTATAATGTTAAAGGATCGTTTATTTTAAGTAGGGAATTCCAGTCTGTATTTTTTACTTGGTTATCGACCATGCTCTTTAGTATGGTCGGAGGGGGGGTGTAGGAAACGTATTAAAACGAAGTTGAGACAAAGTAGTGATCGGCAATTTTGACTTTAATTACTGATGATGTATATGTATGGATGGGAGCCCGTATTTTGATATGATCAATGCATGATTGTGTTAGTTAGTTATTGAGTATTTCTTCTCTTGTTGGGTAATTAATGGTAGGATTAATGTTGTACTGACTTAGTATATCAAGATATGTGTTAGTGGTTGAAGAAGCGTGGTCAAGAGTATTTATGTTAATGTCTCCTATTAGGATGAGCCTGTGTGTTGTACGCGGTTCGATGCCGCTTAGCCATGTTTCTAACTCGTGAAGAAAACTGAGTGGATTATTATCTGGGGGTCTGTATATTGTGTTTATTGTGTATTTGATACTATTGTGGCTATTTGTGATTTCCAAAATTAGTCTTTCTGCATGTTCGAATAACCTAATAATAATAATAATAATAATAATAATAATAATAATTTTTTTTACATTACATACATTTTTTACAATTATTACATACATTTGATTACATATGATACAACATTATTTACATTTGTTTACCTATGATACAGACATTGCATATATTGGCTTACATGTGATATACATTACATGCATATGATACATACATTTTTTTTGTGTTGGATGATTACGAAATCTATGATTGAGAAATTCCGCAAACACACACACACACACACACACACACACACACACACACACACACACACACACACACACACACACACACACACACACACACACACACACACACACACACACACACACACACACACACACACAAATTTTACTTTTATTATCTCATCCAAGATAATAAAAATAAAATAATAATAAAAATTGTAAAGAATTATTATTATTATTTTATTTGTGATTTCCAAAATTATTATTATTATTGTTATTTACAAGGATGATTATACAGATTTTTTTACAATTTTGGAGTATATATACAATAACAACATACACATGTATATATATATATATATATACACATACATACACACACGTATATATATATATATAGGCTCCCACCTCAGCCCACACTGATGACGATATAGAAGCATTTTATGACTCACTGCAGCACACTCTAGACAAAAAAAGATATAGCAATCTTTGCTATAGTAATGGACGATTTTACCGCCAAAATGGGTCATCCCGTTCACAATAGGACCGTACATGTATGGTACAAGAAGCACCTTAGGAATGGCTCTTAAAAAATTCTCTATCAGTAACAAGCTTTACATTATGAATACATTTTTTAAGAAAGCCTTTGAAAGAAAATGGACATGGAGAAGTCCAAATGGAGAAATAAAAAATGAACAGTGTACCAATACAGATATAGTTCAAGATACGTCAGTCCAAATCATGTAGAACAGGAAGTGATCATCACCGACTGGTGAGAGTCAAAATTATAATAAATCACAAACTGGAAAGAATAAAATAGCTAAACAACAAAAAATGAAGAAGTTTTGACCTAAAACCTAATGAAAACAAGAAGCATTACGAAGAAAAGCTCAATCAAAAACTGGATTTAATAAATATATTTGAATAAGAAGACATAAATAAAATAAACAGAAACCTAACGGAAGTAATAATCTGAGCAGCCAACGAATTCAAAAGCAACAAACAACAAAAAGATCATAAACTTTCAGAGGAAACCTTACAACTACTAAAAAACAGACCAAATATGAAACCGACAAAAACATTAGTTTCTAAAATGGAATATGCAGAACTGCGCAAAACAATAAGCAAAATATTAATAAATTAAATAAGATCATTTCTTTTAACACTAAAAAAAGAAAAGAAACAATTGAAAACAATAAAAAATGAAAATACTAAGAAAACATTTATCAGTTGGCAAAAGTCAAATAACTACAATAAAAGATAAGAATGGAACTAGAATAATGAACCAAGCACAAATCCTAAGCAGGCTAGAAGAATTTTATAAAGAACTCCATAGTAATCCTTCCAATAGACAAATCAAATTTAAATAACTCTTCTCCATCTCGTAGAGAATTCATCCCCACATTCACTTCAGATGAAACAAAACAAGCATTAAAACAAATGAAAAATGGAAAATGTCCTGGTGAAGACCTCATTCACATTAAATGGGGAGGACTTAATAAATCTATGCCTCAGAGAGGGGAAGGTACACCAGAAAACTTGAAAAATATTACTCTGATACTGTTATTTATAAAAGGGGACAAAGAGGAAATACAGAAGACCAATTAATATTCTCTCCAATCTGTACAAAATTCTTACAAAAGTAATAACAAGCAGTTTAACCCCTCTTCTAGACTCAAATCAACCAGTAGAACAAGCAGAATTCCGTAAAGGCTTTAACGAAATTCATCATATTCATGCAGTGAAACAAATAATAGAAAAAGCAGAAGAAAACCAGTTGCCTCTCTGTTTAGCCTTCGTTGATTATGAACAAGCATTCGATTCCATCAAAACTAATGCAACATTCAAAGCACTCCAGAATCAGGGAGTTTCTGGAGAATATATGGACCTCCTCCACGAAATATACCACACTGCAACAGCCACAATCCTTCTTCACACGAGTAGCAATAAAATATCAATTGGAAAAGGTGTCCGACAAGAAGACTCTCTATCACCCAAAATCTTAACAGAAGTCCTTCAAGAAATATTTAATAATATAAACTGGACAAACCTTGGTATAAAAATTCATAACAGAACCTTAACCCACATATCTTAAGTGTGTTAAATTTCTGTTATGGATGATATCATAATTTTTGCAAACACTCAAGAAGACCTTAATAAAATGATAAAAAACCTATATCATGAAAGCAGAAAAGTTGGACTAAAAATAAACAGAGAAAAAACTAAAACCATGTTTAATCATTGCGTAACACCAAAAATCATAATAATAGAAAACAATTTCTTGGAAAGCGTCTCTTCATATACATACTTAGGTCACCTCATTGATCTCAACCAGGGTTTCTCAAACTTTTTCTACGACGGAACACTTCACAAATCCTGAAATGTTCACGGAACACCTTGGTTATTTTGTATTGTATTAATTAATAATTATTTGGTAATTTAGCTTATTTCATTGTTAATTAATAATTAATAATTAATTATTGGCAATTGATTATTAATCAATAATTAATTAAACAACAATTAAACCATCATTAAATTAATTTGTGCTGATTTTCATTGACATATCCCATTCTGATCACCAAAAATTTTTAATATTATTAGAAGTACTTATGGGTGAATGCAGACTTTTCTCCTGTGTGCTGGATTTGTAGGGTAGGTAAATGTATAAATAAAATAAATGAGTAAATGTAAGCGTTAAGAAAAAACAATCATTTATTGTCAAATGTTAATTAGTAAAAACAAAACACATAAAAATAGTAAAAGTATATTGCAAATTAAGTTCTTAATGACTCCAATGTTTTTGGGTCTTTGAGTTACAAATTCTTTTGATATCAGGCACAATATTAGAAAGTTGAATTCTCATATTTGGTGTAACGTAGAGTCTGTTCCTGGACTTTGATTTGATTGCAGCATAATATGAAAATCCTGCCTCGCATAAATATGACGTTGTAGAAGGAAGTAAAACAAGAATAGCCAGTTTTGACACGCTGGGGTACTCTTCAATTAAATTTGTCTAGAAATCATTTATTGGCAGTTCCTTGTATTTTTGTTTTAAATCAGACTCATTAATTAAGTCAATTAGATTTTCATAGTCACTTGCTCTGAAGCCTGCTAGCTTAGCTGTAAATGGATTCAGAACCCAGGAATTGTACTTGTACTCATGTATTTTGGAAAATATTGCAAAAGGGTTGATTGCAAGTCATGCAAGTATTCTAAAATTACGTTGGATACTTCTTCATTTACTGTAGAATTTTTTTTCAGCCAAAAATTCATGCAAGGCGAGAAAACAATCAAACTTATTCTGTTCAACTGTAGAAATCCAGAATTGCAACTTCCTATCAAAAGATGCAATTTTATCTCTTGTATTAAAAATTGTAATATTATTTCCTTGTAATGATAAGTTAATTTCATTGCCCTTTGTAAACATATCTGCCAGATACGCAAGACTCATCAACCACGAAGGATTTCTTATAATTCTATAAAATTTTGTTCTAAATTATGCGACGTCAAGAAGACCATTAACTCACTACGAAGTTCAAAAAGCCTGAATAATGCTTTTCCTCTGGATATACATCTCACTTCAGTAAGTAATAAAAGCGGGTTATGTGCATTACCATTTCATCGCACAAAATTTTAAATAATCTGGATTGAAGTGGTCGAAATTTTACATAGTTGATCATTTTTACGGCTTCATCCAAAATAGCTTTTAAATATGTAGGAATTCCTTTTTTTACTAGTGCTTGTCTATGCAAAACACACTGACTTTTGGTGGCTCTTGTAGCTACTTGGAGGATACGTGTTACAACTCCCTACCATTGTTTGAGCACCATCTGTTCAAATATCAATACACTTCTCCCAACCGATTTCCTGTTCTGTAATATAATTATTAATACAATTGAATATATCTTCTCTGGTAGTTTTTTCTTGTAGATATTCGCACATGTGTAAATCTTCTTCAATACTTTTATCAAATATGTAACGAACAAACACTAGTAATACAGCGAGTCCTGCGACATCTGTAGATTCATCCATTTGCAATGAATATTCACTGAAAAGTCAAAGTCGATGAATTAGCTCTTTCTCTATGTCAGCAGAAAGATCTTTGATGCGGCCTGAAACAGTATCATTTGATAATTGTACTGCATCTATTTTTTTAGCAACCCGCTCGTTTAACATGCATGCTACAATGTCTTTCACACAAAGCTTAATGAGCGTCTCACCAATTGTGTGAGCTTCACCATGAAGTGCAATGCGGTAACTCACGCGAAAAGACGCCCCTTTGCATTTTCAGTTGTAGCAATTGTAGCTTAGATCTTTCTAGCGAGTAACGTCGTGTCTTAAAAAAATTTATATCTTTTCCTTTGTAACAGTGTATTTCATTTCGAAGTACCTACGAAGTTCAGCTGGAGCCAAAGAACTGTTTACTAGTATTTCATTACATAAAACACACATTGCATCAGGAGCATGTGTATTGCCAATACACGTAAATCCATAATTTAAATAACTCTCATGCTACTTCCGTTTTGGTCTGTTCTTAGATGACTCTTGTTCTTTAATATTAGCTTTTGAAGAAACTGCGGTTTGCAATTCCATATCTTCTCCAATCATACAAGTAGATGCGTCAGCAGAAGTACTTGCTCCGCCTTGTGTTAAAGTTCCTGTCTTTAAACAATGATCCATGGGTATTTTTTCAGTAATATTCAAATTCCAATATTTGTCAGAGCTATAATAAAAAAGAAATGGAATTGCGTTGTAAAGGTAACTTTAGTATGAAAAACAATAAGATTTTAAATAAGAAATGTCGAATAATATAAAAGTAAATGAATAATGCAGAATAGTAAAAAAAGACTGCAACACACAAAAGTAAATATGAATTGTAACAATACTTGTAAGAAAAGTTAAATCGTATCAAATAATGTAAAAGCAATTGTAATAAGAATGATTTGATAAAATGTTCAGTAACAAAAATTAAAAGTTAGAAATAAATCACATGTTAATTATTAAATTAGTTAAAAGAGTAAGAATCATTCTTTTTTTAAACGCCGCTTCGCCTACTCCCTGTATACGGGAATAAAAAGGTGTAAGCTGATTTTTTTTTCCCGAGGGCTTGGTCCCAACAAATTTAGTTGTAAATACCTTTCCAAAATGTTTTAAAGTTCATACATTAACATAAGTATTAATAATTAATTATGGCATAATCATAAAGAGTATTAGTACACTTATGTATACGGTGTGGCATGTTGACAAATATAAATTACATTTAAATTAGTAATCAATCACTGGACTAATGAAATGTTGTTAGCATGTCGTACTATCATTAAATTAATTTGTGCTGATTTTCATTGACATATCCCATTCTGATCACCAAATATATTTATAATATTATTATAAATACTTACGAGTGAATGCATACTTTTTTCCTGTGTGCTGTTAGTTTTCTCCTTCTTTTGTACATCCTGGAAATCTTTGTAGACTTGAGGTGGATGATTCACTATCTGTTGCGTCACAAACACCTTTAATAAGAGATTTCTTAATACCAAAATTAAACAAAGTGCCTTGTCTCTTATTCATATCAGAATTTAACTCTGTATTCCTATTTCTTTTAAAAAAATCACGGCACTCCGGTTTCAGAACAAGCACTTACACACTGCAATACGAACTTGCGAAGAAAGTATTCAGTAGTAATAGAATTGAGAACCGGATACAGACTACCTTGATCTTCAGTTTCAGTGGAAAATTTTTCTTTATACTTTCTTGCTGATTGATCACTGACATTTCCAACGCGGATGTTATTTCGTTCAGTTTTGAGAACAGAGGATACGCCGCCCGTTGTTGTAATCGGCTTGCAGGCAATTTTTATGATCGGTCATGAACGGCGGTATTCTCTTTCCCGATTGTTGAAAGATTTCGATGTGTGAAAATTAATGATAATTCATGAATATTTCCATGTTTAAAAATATGTTGCTTGGTCACTGACATTTGCAACACAGATGTCATTTCCTTCAGTTTTGAGAAAGGAGGATATGACACCAATTGTTGTAATGGGCTTGCAGGCAATTTTTATGCCCCGTCATAAACAGCGGCATTCCCTCTCCCAAATGTTGAAAGGGTTCGATGTGTGAAAATGAACGATACACAGATGCTATTAGGTGTTCTGCGTCTGAGCTTTTCGACATATTCACGAATATTATTCTCCTCTGAATATTTTTACTACAAAATATTTATTCATGAAAAATGGTTACTAAACTAAAATGACAAATCCCAGAACTTCTCGTGGAACACCTATTCACCTTCTGCGGAACATTAGTGTTCCGCGGAACACAGTTTGAGAAACCCTGATCTAAACTGTGGACTCTAACAGAAAATACATAGGAGAGTTCAACTTGCTGGAGTGCATTCAGAAAATTGAAAAGCATATTTCAAAACAAGTCATCACATATGGTTGTGAAACTTGGTCGCTAACAAATGCACTGACAAATAAACTAACAACAACTCAAAGAAAAATGGAGAGATTCATGCTAGGCATCACATTAAAAGACAAGAAGCCAGACTAACATCCCTGACATCATTCTTTACCATAAGCGACTAAAATGGAAATAGGCCAGACATCCATCCAAGAGATAAGATTTGCGATGGACCACTATATTAACGAACTGATTCCAAAAGAAGGGAAAAGAGCCCGAGGACATCCTAAAAGAAGGTGGAGTGATAAATTCTCAAAATTTGTTGGGAAAAGTTTTTCAACCGTTGCCAAGAACAGAGAATTGTGGAAAGAACTGGAGGAGGCCTTCGTCCAGCAGTGGACAGAAAATGGTTGAAAAGAAGAAGATACAATAACAATAGATATAATTTCTCTATATAATAATTTTTAATAATATTATTTTATCATAATCATACAGATTATTTACATATATAAAATTAAAATATATTCCATTTTCTGCTCAGTGCAAAACTGTGTACACAGTTTAGAGTAATTTAATTAATTTATTTTTTCTCTTAATATAAATACACATATTTGTTTTTCATATCAGTATCGCCATTTATTATTGAACACCGTATTTGCATGAAAATAACAATAACTTTCAGTCTATGATTATGAGGTTTGGTTGATTGAGGCGGGCTAATTTCACCTACTTCCAAGCTTCGGTTAGCTTTTGTGAAGAGAGTGAATGTTTATGGATGGAATACAGGGGTTGGATGCTGGTGATTTGAGAAGGTCATATAAATGTTATATTGATATTGGTAATGTTATATATAATGTTATATTGTTATAGCTTCCAAAATTCTTGTTTTACTGTTCTGTAGTTGTCTATTTGTTTTAAATTTCGTGGTAGGTTGCTGAGTAGCGTCGATGTCAGATGCGATCTCACAAAAGAACCGTTCTCTTGTGAGATCTAGGGATATAAAGAGTTGTTTGGGTTGTGTTATACGATATACGTCTCTGTTGTTACGATAGGTGTTATTGAAGTAATTTCTTAGTAAGATTATGTAGTGTTTCAGATTTTTAATATTCAGGAGTCTGTGTATCGCCATTCGAGGTCGGGTATTGTCCGTTCTGTATAAGGTCTCCAAATCACTGGAGACCTTCTAATTTTGATAGGCGGCTGTTTAATGTGTTTGCTTAGACTGTTATACCGTATGAGTAGATATTCGCGAATACTGTGATATAGGAGTCTTTTTTACGTTATATGGAATCATATCTTTTACTTGGAAATGTTTTGCTGCAATGATGCGGAGTTCAATATATATCTACTCAACATATTTTGCTACAGGTGAGATTTCGAGACATTCGCATCTATATTTGTTGTTGATGCTGCGGGGTGTGCGACAGAGTAGAGATAGTGGTGCGGGGCTCATGATTCCTGGATTATATATTATTAACATCTGAGTCTTCGTGCCGTTGATTACAACTGCGTTTTATTAGAAGGAAGTTGTGATTTCATTTAGGTCTTCTTGCGCTTTATAGAGAGCAGTGTTGATGTCATTACTATTATTGTTTGTTGCTCTTACTGATGTCGTTACTGTTATTTTTGACTTCGTGTGACTTGGTTATGAACGTCGTTAATGTATATGTTTAATAAATTAGGTGATAATATGGCGCCTTGTGGGACACTGTGTGCTAAATGTATACCCCGGCTGTAAAATGAGCTTGCATTTGTTACTTGTGTCCTGTTTGAAAGATAACAATAATACCAATATTTGCATGTTGATTCTTAGGGCAATAATTATTCCTTACGTGTTCCTTTAAGCATCTGATCGTGTGAATAGTTTAAGTTTCAGCTGCTAATCTATGGTCTTCCTGCTACACTCTGCAATTCTGTGTTCTTTCTGTTCTCATTCATTGAATGTGATGCGAGTGATATTAATCCCTAATTTATTCATAAGTGTAGCTCTGTACTAATTTATTATCCAGGCCTTTTTAATCTCCGCAACTCTCTTCTTCGTTTATCTCGACAACCTCTATTTTTCAATGCAAAATATTGCGATAGGAAGGGAAACAATTCCAAAGATTGTTCAAATGTGAGATTCCGAATTTGTCTTTCTCTCCACTTGCAGATATGATTATTTAGCAGTGCATAAAATTTCCACCCAGAATGCCTGTGGCAAACCGGGTGGAAAACTTCCCCTGCCAGAAATGTGGATTTTTCCTCCTACAGAACTCGTAAACTGCTCAGTAGGAAATACCCAAAATTTCTAAACAATAGTTTCGTTTGTAAATCTGTTTTGGAGTGCATCAATGGAGAAAACCCTGATTATGTTGTTGAAATCCCTCAGTATCTGTTGTGCGCCTCCTACAGTAACGTCAGTCAGCAAGTGAATTTTACCATCGTGTTTAAGAACTGCAATCTGATTGTATGAGACTTGCTACAGATTCGAATCCGATAAAGGTTTTTTAGAGGTTTTATTTTAAGTATTTTAGAGATTTTACCTTATAAAAACTGAAATATATATATATATATATATATATATATATATATATATATATATATATATATATATATATATATATGTAAAAGCATAAAAAAGAAGCTAAGTATCCTTCAAATACTTTAAAGTTCATGTTAAAATTAACGATTACAGGAGGGAAAACGATTCCATTTTTTAAAATAATATTAATGAATGACATCTGGTTTTTATATGATTCCAAACGTGCCACTTCAGTTGTTTATTTTTTTTTTAAATCGGCTCTCGCTTGGTAATAATATCATAGCCAGTGCCGTGCGGTACAAGGGATATAAGTGAAATATCACTTTTCAATTATGAAAATTCACCGACAGTGGATGTGACATCTCAATTATTCAATAATAATTTAATTAATTAAAAATTTAAAAATTATATAATTAATTACGTTTTACATATATGTCATGTATTTCGATTAACGAAACCCAGCTTCCGTAGCTCAGTCAGTATATACGAAAGCCTTTGGTCGGAAAGGCCTGTGTTCGCTTCCCGTCAGTGAGTGAGTGAACTTTATTCGGACTCTTTCGACTAAAGGTGGGTTAGTCCTTCATATATGGAGGTAGGTGATTTTTTTCTAACCGCAAACTCGGGTTTTTCTGCCCCTAGAACAGGCTAACCAGCCCCATGTACACATGCATTTACAGACATAGGATGCACCGGGAGGCATATGGCTAACAACCTTATGCTTGACACCGCAAGGTAAAAGAGGAGGAAAGGACGAAGAAAGAATACCGATACCAGAAACAGACCCTGTAAGTACACAGGGTCATTGTCTCTCAAATTTAAAGTTTCTTAAACAGTTTCTTAAGCGGACGTGAGAATATTCCAAACTCATCGCTAACAGATACCCCTCTGGTTTCCTAATTGCACTTCATACATCTGATATTTCTTTTCCTTCACAGACATGAACACATTAAGTCTGTTGTCTGTGCTCATGAATATAGTAAGTGTGTCAGGTAGTCAAGAAATAAAAAGACAAAACTACTGCATGATGATGACCTCAGTGTCATCTTTTATTTTACTTAATGTTATAATAAAAATTATAAAAGCAAGTATTATAAATTCGTGAAAAACCAAGCTTTTATGACTCAACAAAATCTTGTTATAATAAAATAAAGAATCTCATCTGTATAGCGTGTTCAGATTTCATCCCTAGTATTTTTCTCGTTTTCAGAAAGAACTTTGCGAAATATTTTACGTGAACGCCGAGTTTGAAGAGGAGCTATCGTAAGTATCCTTTTGTAGTTAATCGTAACATAAATATTCAACTACTCGTGATTACTGATGACGCAGTTCTCCTATTGCAGTCTTTTCTAATGTTCTGTTGTGCATCTCGGAAAACTACATAAATTCCCGACTACGCTGCTGTTTTATTTTCTCTGAATTATATCAAATACTTTATGATTTTCATCGTGTTGTGATTAAAAGAAAGAAAGCAGCCACGTGAGGGTGCTGGAGAGAGAGAGAGAGAGAGAGAGAGAGAGAGAGAGAGATCGCAATGCTAACGATACGCGTAACTAGTTCCCTTTGTTCTCTCTTTTCAGTAACGCGTGTGGTTCGATAACGATTGAGATTGAAGTAGGATATCTGGAAATCACTTCGGTCAATTACATTCCCAAATTTGATGTAAGTTTATTATTATTATTATTATTATTATTATTATTATTATTTCTATATAAGTTTTATATGCATCATGAATATAGTTTATCAATTTATATTATCACTCTAACTACAAGTTAAGGGGTTCCTTTCCATACTCATTATTCATTCTCAATATTATTGCATAATCATTCCCCCCACCAGAGTTTCCCCATATGCTAATTACTGAAAACAAATTAATTACATGCAATATCAGTTAAAGTGAAGCATGTAAATTGTTCTCTGCGGGCATTCCTCATATGTTAATATCAACTTCATAGTAAATGCTGCATGACATGTTTCTCATCACTTGACGCTCTGAACCTACAGAGAAAAAGATGCATCAAGTCGTTCCCCCCCCCCCCCCCCCATGATGTCACTCTTACAATTTTACATGGTAAACTTCATTCAGTAAATATACTTACACATACACATGCCGGCCACTGAATTACAGACCTTTATGCGGATGTACGTAAACATCACTTACGCAGTTGCCTAGACCACATGCCTAGAACATGTGGTCTAGGCATTCATGATTGCACTGTCTGATGAACTTCTGTTATGCTGTAGACGTTGGTGTAATCCAACTCCTTGTGGTATCTTTTTCATACCACATATGTTTTGAATTCCGGCCATAGCAGGTCCAACATCTATTAAATATTAAATGTTAGTTTTTTATTTAGCCAGCATGTGTGTATATATATGCTAGTAAATATATACTTACTTTTGTTACTTATATATATAAGTAACAAAAGCAGCAATATAATTCAAGATCGCTTTTAGTCATCTTTTACGTGAAATATATTGTCAGCGTTGTTCCAGTATGTTGTACCAGAGAGATTCCATTCTTCGATGAATTTCTCTACAGTTCTTGTTTCTTTGTGCTACCAATATTCTAGGGAGAGTCTGTTTTATAATTTCCTATGTAGTTTCAGCATGAGGTTTATTCTGAAAGGGTGATTTCTGGGTGTTTGTTTTTCCTTGTATGTTTAAGATAGAAGCTATAGATAAAAAGGAAATTGCACATTTTGTGTTTTCTTTTCTGTGTGAAGCAGATACCAGTAGTCTCGATGGTTGTATGATTAGTTACAGGTGTTAACAGTAATGTTCAGGAAACAGGTGATTACCGCTTTGTTTGCTGAACAGGTTAGATAGGTATGTGTGTTCACGATACCTGGAACATTGCAGAAGGGACAGCTCCAATTTTCTAAGTTGGAATTTGCAGCTTAGCAGGAGTTAGCAAGATGTTGTGCCATAGCCTTAACTCTATCTCTGCATCTGATCTGGTACACTTGGATTTGTGTGGAAAACTTTCCACTGAAAATTGAGTAGCAGGTACATATTTAGAGGAGAGAGAGAGAGAGAGACATCAGGATCAGGTTGGAGGTAGAGACACGAGGAAGTAGTATATTGTTTTGAAATATGAAGTGCTAGCGAGGCTGGAGATTATACAAATGAAAGGCTGGCACTCCAACGTTTCCTGAGGGAACTCGGATTCTCAAATGCGTGGCGTTATATGGAAAGGCTTTTATATTCGTAGGTTGCACCCGTTGATATTGCTTTTTGGTTTTCAGTAGTAGGCGCTTTCCAACTTAAGTTCTGAATCAGGAGTTTCCTCATGATTCTTAATCCTACTCAGTTCCACATATCGGTAAAGAATGCATTTGGCAGTTGCGCGATTTCTATATTTATGTTTGAAAACATTGGCTCTATAACTGCAGCTGGCTCTGTTGACCCTTTCAGTGTGTAATGAAGCCCTGTGTTTTTCCAACGTTGTAGAGCATCTCTGTAAAGAGGAGGTAGTTTCCGTTGTGACGGTGACCATTCGGAGGACTGCGTACAACGTAAATCCTGTAGTGGATTATTTCATAATGTGATCGAGAGTTGTTCCACACGTCCGATTGGTTTGAAGTATCTTGATGAAAGAGATGATCATGAAAGACGTGATTTTGTTTTCGAGGGAGATCTGGTTTTCCCTCCATCAGTGAGTAGCTTGCAGAGTGCAGAGCAAGTTGTCCAGTTAGTTTTCTTCCAGAGGATACACGTGGTTCTCTTTTCGAGTGATGGAGAAAGGCTTAAAGGTGATCATTACTTTAACGGTGTGCCAGAACACACTTGCAGCCATCTGATTTATTATTAGAACCCTTCCTTTAAAGGAAGAAATTGGGCGTCTGCTACTCCAATTTCCTACCACTTGTTTCGGACGGTTGTTCATTTGTGTTCAGTTCAGCATATTATATATACACACTGCATATGGATGTTCCCAAGGTGCACGCCAAAGTACTATTGCTGTCCTGAATTTGATCATTTATATTTAATGGGAGAGTACATTTGCCTGCCCACAAGTCAGTGGTATTTTTAGAATGTGATCTGTGTGCTTAACCGATATCTTTCATTTCTCACTCGCTATTTATTATGGTGCTGACGTCATCATCATCATATACTGTTAGGCTGATTCTCGTTTATGGTTTAGTTATGTTGGATTGATAGGAGAACATGACGCTCGTATTTTTTTCAAGAAACTTCAATGGCTAGTGTTAAAATCTTCTGGATAAAGGACATGGTTGCTTCATCCCGGAGTATAGTAAAGCAGGTTGTTTATTTTTTTAACAGAAACGTTCTTCCCCGTATAGACGTTTGACTTTTTTATTAATGAGAGAAGCATATTTGAATGCCCTTAGGTACTCATAAGGTACTCGTGCTCTGCTCTGTAATGATTTTGTAGTGTGTATTGATTAATGAGATCGGACTCCTCTTTCAAATACCTGTGTGTTTGAGAAAAACTCTGCTGTGAGTCAATCCAGGACAGAAGACTTGTTCTTTAGCAAGGATTTACAAAAAGTTTCGAATTCATCTAATGTGATTAGTTTTTCTAAGTAGTTCCGATCTGTTGTAGAAATTCCTTTTGATCCTTTTAGTGTTTCCTAAAGCTGTGTGGCTTGGGGAGAAGAGATGTTCCTCTGGAGTTGTAGGAATTCTTGAAGTATTATAGGATTTCCGAGGTGATTTAATTTGAAACATCTGTGACACTGGCATCCCGTGGTGTAATTTCCAAGATGCATTTTTCTAATTGATATTCTTTGAGAGAAAGAATATTTTTGGGATTGGTGTCAAAAATTTTTATGTGCGTTTCTTGAGCTAAGTAAGGAAGGTCTTTTGAGGATAATTCTAAATGTCTTTCCATATCTTGGAAGGCTCAGTGATTTTTTGAATTACGGTAGACTTGCGTAAAATATTTTATTGGAGATTTTAGGTAGGTAATGCGACCATGTTTTTTTTTGTTTGTTTGTTTTTTGTGTTGTTTTTATTGGTTTTCAAGTGAGTGAGTGTAGGTCTCAAAGCCTCATTCATAATACGTATAGTATGAATTTTACAGGAGGCTATTGTTGAACTTGAAATCGTCACTTCCTTACTAAGATGACTCCAAAGATAATGAAAATTGCTCCTTAATGAAGGACCATGCTGTGTGAGAGATGTTTCTAACGAAAGCAATAAAACCTGTAAATATAACATTTGTCCAATTGTGCCTGTCTTTAGTTATTATTATTATTATTATTATTATTATTATTACTATTATTATTATTATTATTATTATTATTATTATTATTATTATTATACACTGAAAACACTGTATAGGCAGATGGATGCAAGCACGCTGATTTCGCTGCTCCCTTTTTTATACGTTTAAAAAAATATGGGTTAAAACCACGTTTTTAATTTGAAAGTGCTGCTATTTAATTCTACTAGTCAGGCTGAAGACAGAGACGTTTAAATCATCAAAATCGGTTAAGTAACATCCAAATTTTGTGTGCTGAGAGTGAACTGCTGTCACCAACCAACAAAGATTAAAGTGCGTCGCCGTTTTAAAAGTCGCACTACAGTCACTAAAGGGAAGAAATTCCAAAGGTCGCTGAGACAGCGACGATCAAGCACAATGAGCTGTAACAAGTGCAATAAGCCATTAAGCGACGAAGGGAACGGGCAGAAATCTTCTCGATGTGGGAGGACAACACTATCAATGCTCTGGGATCTAAGAAAGCACGTGGAAATCAAAAGAAGCCACGAAACGGACCGAATGGCACAGTCTACATTGCCGTCAGAAAATGAAGAACAAAGAACAGACACCAAATAAGACATGAACGACGCACATCAAATAAGTCCCTTCGTGATCCTTGAATCACAGACAACTTAGATTCATTCAAACTTATGGTTAAATACACACATGAAACAAATTAACGAAACATTCCAGGAGTAGGAACATTACATACAGTACAATAACATGACAGTTAAAGACATGTTAGGAACCATACGAGAAATAAAGAAAAAATTAACAGTAGCGAGAGAAACACAAGAAACAATCAAGCGCGAAAATGAAGAATTGCTGAAAGAGGTAAACACACTCAAGTTCAAATGGAGAACATGCTACAAAAAGGAAAAAAAAAACATTCAAATTGAGGGATTACCAAAAGAAAAGACAGGAGATTTAAAACAACATAGTGCAACTGATTACCTTATGATCGCCGCTATTAACCAAGGCTCACAAAAAAAAAAAAAAAAACAGAGACCGCCACCAATCATCGATCCTTTTACTAGCAGAAGACTAAGTGACTCCATTCTTGCAGTAAGCTAGAAGCAAGGCGAACAATATCTATCCTAAATGACAAGAAACTCTCACCACCAATCTATATATCTGAACACTGGACTCCATGTTTTAAAAATCTTTTATACCAAGCAAGAATGACAAAAACTACAAGTTCCTGTGCACTAAGAATTCAAAGGTATTTAAGAGAAAAAATGAAAACACACGAGTTTATACAACTGCAAGAGAATCGGACCTACACAGCCTACCAATATAAAACAATGACTCTTCACATCCTTAAGAACAAGTTTAGAAATCATTTAAAAAACTATATAATGGAGATCGTAAATATAGGCGAGAATATCCAGTCAGACATTATAACCTGCAATGTCTTTGACTGATTGAAGAAATGGTCAGACAATATTTCCACAATATGGACTTCAGTATCATACACACAACCATAAGAGGTATAGAAAAACTCTGGCTTACTATGATAACACTGCTCAACAACACTGTGACAAAAACAGATGCGCTAATACTGACGGAAACTGCAATAAACGACACAGAAATTTACGCCTACAACTTTAATAATTTGGTCTACAACTTATGCAGACGAAAAAAAAAAGACGAGGTGGAATCGTGGCATTTATCAAATAAAAATAAAATGTGACTGAAAAGCAAACACATTTCGAACATGCTGAAACACTAATTTTGGAAATCACAAATAGCGATAAACGTATTATCAAATACACAATAAACATAATATACTGAACACCAGATAATAAACCACTCAGCTCCCCGCATGAGTTAGAAGCATCGATAAGCGGCATTCAACCCCGTACAACACCAAAGCTCTTCCTAATAGGAGACATCAACATAAATACTCTTCACCACGCTTCTTCAATCACTAACACATACATTGGTATACTAAGTCAGTACAACATAAACCCTACCCTTAACTCCCCAACAAGAGACGAAATACTGAATAACTCACTAACACAATCATGCATTGATCATATCAGCATACGGGCTTCCATCCATACGTATACATCATCAGTAATTAACCTCACAATTGCCGATCATCAGTTTGTCTGTACTTCGTTTTATTACGTTACCTACACCCACCCTCCCGCCACCACAAAAGTCGACAAAACTCGATCATATTAAAGAGCATTGTCGACAACCTTGTAAAAAATACAGACTGGAATTGCCTACTTAAAATAAATGATCTTGTAACATTATAGAGAATTTCCAACTAAAGTTCGCAGAAATATACAAAAAAGCAACAAATCCTACAAAAACGAGGCGACAAACAGACAATAATCCATGACTAAATGGCAAGTTATGAAATAGTATCACTGTAAAAGAAAATCTATTGAGAAAACCAAAAAAGACCCACATATACAAACATTAAACAAAAACATAAGAAATCAACTAACAACAAAAATTCGTAGGGCAAAAAGATACTACTACTTCCAAATATTTATGGAATATAACGACAAGACGAAGTAAACATGGGCTGCACTCAACGAATTAGTAACAAAAAAAGCAAAACAAAAAAACAAAATCAGCGCAAGATTTTATTGCAAAAGGTATCGCTCAGGATACAAACAGAGGAACTACCAAACTCATTCAACCATTCCTTCACAAACAATATCACACAACTCACGAAAAATCTACCAACGATCAACAAAAAACTACCTACACAAAGTCAACAACAAACTATGCATTTTCCACCTGTAACAAAACAAGAAATGAAAGAAACACTCTTACAACTAAATCCAAAGACCACTCCAGGAATAGACAAAATAAGACTCACAGACATTTTATCAATCTTTGAACAAATAAATCCAATAATTTGAGACGTGTAAACATGATATTCGACTGGCATTATTCCAAAATAACTAAAATCTGCATTAATTACGCCAATATACAAATATGAAAAGAAACGATACTCAGGACTACACACCAATAGCTAACCTACCGGTCATTTAAAAAATTCTAGAAAAAATAACACACACCAGACTACAAAACTATTTACAGA
This sequence comes from Typopeltis vanoorti, assembly GCF_054136105.1. Classification (NCBI taxonomy): domain Eukaryota; kingdom Metazoa; phylum Arthropoda; class Arachnida; order Uropygi; family Thelyphonidae; genus Typopeltis; species Typopeltis vanoorti. The sequence continues at coordinate 105,353,105 of NC_143569.1, forward strand.
AGTGCAACATTATTTCACAAACCCAATGCGACTTTAATAAACAAAAAGCACCATTACTTTATTAGAAGACATCGCCGTCGCAATAAACAAAGCTCTCGACAAATAACAACAACATAAATAGTGACGACTTATCCCACACTTTTCATAAAAGTTTACCCAAGCTTCGAAGTGGGTGGGTAGGTGGGTATGATACCTCGAAGTATCACACTCTACTACAGACTGTTTAGCGTCTGTAGTAGAGTCGAGTCGGTTGCCCTACCACGATGTTTTTGTGCTTTTTGAATGTGTCCCGTAATATTAGAAGAACACGTTTTATAAATATAGATGCCAAAAGGTATTATTATCAAAAATTTAATTGAAATGCAGTGTAGAAAATGAACACATATGCAGCACTGTGTGCTGAATTTTGTAACAATTACAAGTTGGAATGTCACTAAAGATGATTGTTGTAATTGTGTAAATAGTTTAGAAATCAATTTTAATTATTATTATTATTATTATAATTTACAACTGCCATCTATCGCCCTTCTGTTATTTCTTCAAGAGTGCAGTTAAAGTCTCCAGCTCATAAGATGTTCTTTGTCAAATTGGAAAGATTATCCTGTGTGAGATCCAAAATTGCAGATTTAAGCTCATCCTGATGTGTCATGTAAATAGTGAACATATGCAGGGTACTATGGTTGGTTGTTTTTATATGAGCACATATGGTCTGCCCTGGTGTGTCTGCAATCACTTTTAGACTTCATGAAAATCGATGTTTGACGACAAATCTAACTTTTGCTGTATGGTGTTATTCGGTTGCAGAATGACGTAGTCATAAGGCCAATCCGCTCATTTAAAGATAACTTGAATGAGGAGCTGATGTTTGTTTCTTTAAGAAATATTAGATCTATATAATATTTATCTACCTAGTCAAGGACTCTTATGTTACGTATGATCGAAACACATCCTCTTGAATTAATATCTAAAATTAGTTCCGCTGCTGCGTTTGCATTTAGGAAATTAAATAGCAGATACACTTCCACCTGTTAACATCTGATCCTTTTGCATTTCAGTTCCTATTGTAGATCCTGAAGTTGAGATATAAGTTTTGGTATTCTTGTGTTGTTTTGGAGGGCTATAACTAATTTGTGAAGAGTACCTTGCACCTTTTCTACGAAATATGACATTTGCTTTATAGTAAGGAGATCCACAGAGTGGGGAGATCACCCTCGGCCCCTTCATCTACTAAGTCGTGGTCATTTGGAAGCAGAATTACCTCATTGTTTGGGACTTCTGTTCCTACATGCATGGCTGTAGATTATGTTAGGCTATTCTGTGTATTTCTTCTATTGCATGAAGATGTGAATTAGAGGTAGGCTCAGTTCGTAATTCTGGTTGTTGTGTATGGGAATTGCCTATGTTTTTTTGGAAAGTTGCTGTTTGCATGCTAATTGTTAACTGTTGAAGCTTCGTTATCAGAGATTTGTATCTTATTGCTCAGCAGGAATTTAAAAGCGACGTTATCTTTGTCTTTCCCAATTCAGGATGGTTTGAGAGAAAATACCTGATGGGAAATAATATTGGCTTTTTTATTTTCTGTACTTTAATTTTCTTCATATATGATGTTCTTTCCACTGGTCTATTCTTCAGGGCTGATGAGTTCCTAAGGTGACTTTCCTGGTGGAAATAAGCAGGTAAGTAGAAAGTGTAGGTGATTCCATTTGGTTCACTGTTGATTATCTTTGGTAGGAATAGTGCTTCCTTGTTTGGAAAGGGCATTAATGCCTGTCTTCGGAAGCATTTGATATGGGCGAATTCAGGTTTCCTCATGGCTACTGACAACGAGCTTATCTTTGCAGTGACAATATTTTAATAATATGGATCTGAGGTGATGATGAGGAAGTTCAGGGGGAAAGTTTGGTACCCTAACGTTTGTCGTCGCCAGCGCTAGAGGAGCTGATTCCAGGTGATAGACACCGATGTCAACGGTTCTTGCAGTATCTTTTGTTTGCAACCATGAGGTTTGGCTGAAATATACCTGTGCAGTATCGGCTATGCCTTAAGAAAAAGTAATTTTTATATGTATACAGTTTGATAATCGCCATAAGATCTTCTCTGTAGAGTGTTTTCTTTAGTGGAGAAAATTAAAATTCCATTTTTTCGGGAAGTGACGTTGGTAGCAGTGGCAGTTATTTTTACGCTGATGTATCATTCGTGTGTAAGATGTGCTTCTGTGGTGGATACGATATTTCCATAAGATATTACATGAGCATAATTCTTAGAATTGACTTATCTGTTTTCCGAGTCTGTATCTTCATTTCTCCCTGGTTTTCCTCCCGGGTACGAAATCGTAGGGAATATTTGTTTTGCTACTTCATTTGTGTTTGAGGAATGTGAGGTTGCCATGGCAGGTAATCCTTCGTTGGAGCACAGGTAAGACGTCCAGCAATGGAAATGAACTGTGGTGCATCATGATTACACATGCGCTCACACAATTTATACGAGTAGACGGCTCTCAGAATGTACAAAATAACTGCATAAAATGTAAGAGCTTCGTGCACTTGTTTTGCATTTGTCCTCTATGGACAAATGCAAAAAAAAGGGAGAAAATACAAGAGCAATATTAATGCACGTGCATCAACTTGGAATGGCAATCATGGACAAAAAACAAAACACATAGACAGATATAGGTAGAGAAATCATTTTTATTGAAACTTAACCAACTTGGATACAATCAGAATTAATTAATTAATTAAGATTGGATTTCTTTGTATTCAGGCGGAGAATTGATCTAGAAAACAATGGTTAAACGATGTTTCTACAAAAAACGATGACTGCCGCGTTCCATTGAACAGATTGTTGTAGATTGTTTAGCTTCTTGACCAACAACGTGTAAGCAATTTTCGTAAAACATAACATTCTCAAAAAACTATTAAAGCGATAAAGTTAATTTGAGGAGGTATTAGAGCAATTGCACGACGAGAAGAATAATTGAGCATAGGGAGCAGTACTGATGCTAAAAGAGAATCCCACTTCCACATTTTTGGAGGGAAGATGATGCTATATTGCTAGGTTGAAATTTTGAAGATAATGATGTTGCACTGGTCCTTCAAGAGTTGATTCGTTTAATTCCAGTGTTGAAGAAATAGGTCACTGGTGCTGTTCTCTTCGTGGTGATGATGGTCATGGAGAAGTCTGTTTTTTATATTTCTTTGAAAACTGCAAGAAGGTGGTCAGCTGCCTCTCTTGGCCAAGAGATTGTGTTATCTGTTCTTCTATGTCGAAGGTAAAAGTGGCATTATCAACTTTTACCTTCCACAGTGTTGAACATATAGTTATTGTTTGTTTAGCTTCTTGATCAATCTTATATAACGTTAGAGCTGCAGTTGCTCGAGGCGATAGGATCAACTGGGGGTTAGTAAGTCAGTGAAGGGCAGGAGTGAAATATAAGTGTAACATTACTAAGGTTGAAATTCCTCAGAAAATATGACGTGAAAAGAATGTCCTGTGAATAGGTGACGTCATAAAACTATAAGGAGCATGCCAGAAATGTTATTTGTCGTCCGAAAAGCGAAGTCTAAGTATGACACTCAACTGACACAGCAAGCTAACGACATCCCAAAAGAATGCTATCGTTATGCTTCAAGTAACAGAAAGAATGAATATTATAGAATACCTCTACGTAATGCATATGGTGTGAGGGTGACAGATGCAGAATAAGTTGTTCAACCAATGAATGCCCATTTAGCTAAAAGCTATCAACATGGAGTAGGAAACATTCAGCTCACTGCAACTTCTTCACTAGAAGTTGCAGTGAGCTGAAGAAAATCCGGTGTATTAAAAAGAGGTATTAGAGCGGTTGCACGTAGAGAAGAATAAGTCAGCATAGAGATCAGTACCTATGGTAAAAGAGTATTCAGCTGAACTGGCAAATTCCTTTGACCAGGCTATATCATTTGAGTTGAAAATAGAGAATAATCCTCAGGAGGAGTGAGAATGTATGGTAATCCCACTACACAAGGGTAGAGAAAAGACTAATGTACGCAATTATCGACATGTAAGTATCTCTAGATTGATTGTGATGATTTTTGAAACGTTGTATTCACTCGCATACAGAAATGGGTTGAAATAGAATCTGTACATTGCAATGCACTTCATCCATTTACTAAGGGAAGGTCATGTATGAGCATCTTGTTGCATTCTATAATAATGTTGCCATTCATTAGACAAAGTAATGGATACACTATAGTAGTATTTGATTTTGCTAAGACTTTTGGAAAAAAACAGCATGAACGACTGTTGTGCGAATTGGAGAATATGGGATTGAATTATAGCGTAGAAAAAGAATGGCTGAGTGACAGATATCAAAAAGTGGTATATATAGGAGATGAGTCTGCGAGATTTAAGGGAACCATTGTTGTACCACAAAGACCAGTGCGTGGTCTACTGTTAATAAATCTGTATGCTAATGATATTTGGGAAGGATCTGATAGGCAACTTACAGCTGTTTGCTGTAATGCAAAGATAGGTATCGTAATGAGGAATGCTTCTGATATGGAGTACTTGCAGAATGATTTGAATAGGCTGGAAATGTGGGCATGGGGAAATAGGTGTTAGCTCAATGTGAGTAAATGTAAAGTCATTCACTTCGGCATGATTAGAGATCTAATGTCATATTATATTGGTGGGATTAGGCTAAAAGAATCTGATGGCACTAGAGATCTGGGAGTGTTAGCAGATAAGAATTTGGAGTTCCATGAGCCTTTTTTTATTTCCGTGGCTAACTCTTATAAAAAATCCATAATTTATTGCTTTCAATATCTTCAATAACACACCTTCAAAAGTGAAATTCATTACTGTATCATTTCCTAACAAGCAAACTAAATTAAACTTAAAGCTGAACTCTTTACTTGGGATATCCTAATGCATGAAATTTCAGGTAATTTAGTTTATTCTTAATTCAAGTGGTCTTAAAGGAAGCAAATCCACTATTGTAAATCTGCTAATTGCTCCAAAGGGTAAGGGATAAACTGGTGTAAAATTAAATACTATTATTATTATTATGTGACACCTCCAGGGAATCCAAAGGCTCATCGAGGGAAGGCACTTACTCTACAACTCTCTGCCTACATCACTCAAATCCAGCAACTATACAACGAACCGCAAATGCCATCATCATCTATACCATCTACCGCCCGCCACCAACCACTACTAGCATTTTCAAACATAATCACAAACATCCATGCCCATGACGGGATTCGAACCTGCAGCCTTTTGGCTGGAGAGTGGATATGCTAACCACTCGGCCAACTAGGCCGGAAAACTCAATTAAATACAAGACAAAAGATAAAAATAACGATACAACTATTAGATCGCGGAACTTATTAGTGTTATAGATGCGCAATGTCATTAGAGTGAAGACTCAAACTTCTTTCCTAAAAAAAAAATTATATTTTAGTTGGAGTTACTCTAACCTTGATAAAAACTTACCATACAGACGACTTGATTTTTTTAGGAAGATAAAAATCAGGATACTTGGATGTCCCAAATATTAGGGTGTAAATTTGGTAACTACTTATCCATGGCACCGGAATCATAACATAACCGCAGAATCTGTGGCTGTATCAATGCTCATAAAGATAAAACAGAATTCTTCGTTAATTAAACATAATCATTAACTGAAATGGGAATTTGGTTATCTTCCTTTTGAGAAACGGAGAGACTGGATAATACAATCAACAACTGCTTTTCAACTTATGTGTGATAAAGGCAGATAAAATCAGTACTGTGTGCAGAAGTATTAAGATGATCGTTTTTAAATATAGACGATATAGCTGTCCCAAATGAGAAGACATAAATCTCTGTACTTATCCATGTCACTCGAATCATAGCGAAACATTCTGTGCCTACATCTCTGCTCATAAGTAGGTATACTGGTTAAAAATATGGGTATTAAGATAACATCCAAAAAACATTTCAGAAGAGACTAATATCACAACAAAACAGTAAATTGATGAAAGGCATGTGAAATCTTTCCATGGATTATCCTACCGAGTGATATTACAAGGAAACAGACAGGCTAGATTAATTAAAATGAGAATAGGGAAAGAAACGTTGAGGTCGAATCAGGTCAATTTGTGTTGCACTATGCATCCAGGAAAGTATGATAATAAGTAAATTACAGAAGAATGTGAATTTTTTTCTTCTTGAAAAATAGCCAGAAACAAAATGATGCAGTCAATGTTTAAGGAATACACTTAAAACGTGAACTGATTATGAAGGAGCAATTAGAAATAAACAAAGTTTATTTATTTTTTGGAAATCTACCAGCACTACAGAAAACCTCATGTGTTTATTTTGCTTCCAAGGAATGCTGTCATTCCGTAGACACATCGGATTGATTCCACACTCCCACCATATCAGATGTACATCCAATGATTTCGTATCTAAGATTTATTTCTTCTCCAATTCTTTTGATATCCTCGCAAATTACTTGGGTACTTGAAAAGAATTCCTTTATGTTGAAGTTATAATGAAAAAGTTTCTTCTTACTTATTCCGATTATAATTTGATATATATATTTCTTCTTCTTCTTCAACCGTTTGGTTCTGTCCACTGCTGGATAAAGGTTTCCCCCAAGGTTTTCCAGACTATTCGATTTTCTGCCTCTCCCATCCCTCTCACTTCTGCAACGTGTTCCATTTCATCCCTCCACCTTCTTCTCGGACTTCCTCTTTGTCTTGCTCCATCCAATGGTCTCCACTCTGTTGTTTTTCTATTCTATCTCCCGTCATGACATTTGGCAATATGGCCAGCCCATGTATTTGTAATGTTTTTTAGTCTTTTTAATGTATTTTACATTATCTGTTACACCTGTTTGAGATCTTAGCCAGGTGTTTGTCTTCCTATCTCTTAATTCTATTTTTAGCATACTTCTCTCCATGCGATGTTGTGTTTTTCTCAGCTTTCTGTTTAGTTCTTCTGTTAAAGTCCATGTTTATCTCCTATAGGACATGAAGTATGCACTGTTTGAAAGCTTTCTTTTTAGGCTCATAGGGATGTCACTTCTGAATATGTCACACATTTTCCTGTAAGTCATCCATCCAAGGTGAATTCTTTGTTCAATCTCTTTCCTTTGGCAATCCTCAAACGATAACAATCGTCCTAATATGCATATGAGGAAACTTGTTCCATTCCATGGTTTTCAAGTTTGAGAGTTCTTTAGTTTATGTATTTATTCATCATTATTTTTGTTTTTTCTCAATTTATTTTTGATCCAATTACCCTGGAGACTTCATTTAGCTGATTTAGCCTTTTCTCCAGATCTTCAAGGTTATATACTATTAGGACAACATCTCTGCAAATTTCAGATGATACAGCCCTTTTCCATTTATGTTTATTCATTTTGTTTCCCAATCAAGGCTTCTTCTAATGCAGCCGTAAATAGATTGAGATTTATAGTATCACCCTGCCGGATGCCTTTTTGTACTGAAAACTTTTTATATACAATTTAATTACAGAAGTTGCATTATTGTAAATATGTTTAATTGTTTCAATATATGGTTTCTCAGATCCCTGGGTTTCAAGAGCTTTTAGTGTTGCAGATGTTTTAACTGAATTAAATGCTTTTTCGTAGTCCATATAGGCCAGACATAAGGATTTATTGTATTCAATTGATTTTTAAACCAGCTGTATTTATGTGAATATATGGGCTAAAGTATTGTAATTCTTCCTATATCAAGTTTAGAGGGAACAGAATCACTGAAATGGAGGAATTGTTAGAAAAAGAAAATAATATTTAGAAAATATTTACATACTGATAGGAAAATAGAAAAAAAACTTATTCTTAGATTTAGTGACGCTGCAATAAAATTACTGCGCGAAAAGTAGTTGTGAAAAATGTGAAATGACACAAAAAAAACTGCGTCCTCTCCTATTGACAACCACATCAACCCATAAATCCCCACTCAAAATAACATACCCCTAGGTAGATGTTGTGTTAACGTCACTAATCCTACCTAATAACCGCCAGTCATCCCTCCCTTGCTTCCTCCTTCATTTCTATTTCGCTCATAGTGACAGGATGTCTTCATTAATACAACCCATACTGTACACAGTAATCTCGCACTTTACCATACAGCAGCGCTGGTATCACGTTCACTTAATCACACCATCCATGGTTTGCAATCCCATATAATTTTGTCCCTGCTTTTCCCATAATTCCACACTTAAATCAATAGCTGATCTTCACACATTGCTGGATGTTACTAATCCCCATTTGATAATCTCAGCCATACCAGTGACATCATTAACTCCTTAATCTCACTCCTGCTTATCACATCCCTATGTGGTACAAATCACATGATGACGTCAATAGTCCCATCGCTGATTTCCTCATATTTCCCAATTCAAGTTCTACACGAGTAGATGATATCGCCAGACACTCCCATGAATTAGCTAACCTCCAACCGATATCTTCTGTGACGTTATTAATCACTTCTTTACTTACACCACTTATTTCTTTCTCTTTCTCTTTCTCCTACCATTATTTCGTTCAAAGTGACATAAATATAGCTTTCATATTTCTGAGAGGATCATAAAGGATTTCAGTTGATAGAATCTGTTTTTTATCGAGGGTGGGGAAAGGACAAGTGGGCATCCTTGGACGCTGGGAATGAATATCGATAAGAAGGAAGTGAGGGCTAGATTTTTTTTTTCTCTCTCTCTCTCTTAGAGTAGTTCCTGATTTTAATGAATTGCCATTGGATATATTGTGTGTGCTAGCAGTGTGAATGAATTCAAGCAGAGATACGACAGGTGGCGAAATATATATATATGTGTGTGTATGCGGAAAACAAGGTGATGCTTATAAATAAATTGAATCTCGTAAGCTATTTAATATCTTTCTTTGATTTTTATCTTGCTTTTTTCAGAGCTCTGCCATTTTGAGTTACATTGGAGGATATCTGGGAATGTGGCTCGGAATCTCTTTCCTCATTATGAACGACTTCCTCTCGCTATTCTGCAAAGGGATATCAAGGCAGTGTAGCCAACAAAATTAAATAGGATTCCTACGATTATAACGAGGGAGATATAAATCATTGAAAATATTTCTTTCTTTTGATCAAACTACTTTTTCTAGTCATGATATTGCAGCACATTAAAACAATAGCTTGTGGTCTGCATTTCTGTTTTTCGTGTACATGTTTTAAAATTAAAGTGTTTGCATTAATTGTTTCGCTGAGAAACTGAAGTCCGTAATTTTGGATGGCTTGCTTTTTCTACTTAAATATGTATTCTGTAATATTTCCAACAAATGATATTATGGAGCTAGAATAAAGTCTGCACTAATAGTTTCCATTCCGCGAATAATTTCCTGACACATTTTAGCTTGATCTAAATTACTTTAAGAAAAACCAGACTAAGTCGGAGCCATAAACAAATTGTAAAAGTAATTATTAGATATATGAAGAGCCAAAGGCTTCAATTCGGCGACATATAACTTGTTTAAGTTAAGGGATATTACATCCCATATAGTTTCTTAGCCGAATAAGAAACTCAAAGAGTTTCATGCCGAATATAGTAGAAACTATATAAAGTTCGGCGATTCCAAGCATAAGCAAATACCTGGATACTGCAGCAACTGACCCTAAAGGTAGTGCAAGCCGAGGCAACTCGTGTCAGGAGCTAAGTTCACATTATGGGTAAATATCAAGAATAGTGATCGGATCTTGCTCCACCTTTGACACGAGTTGCCTCAGCTTGCACTACCTTTAGGGTCAGTTGCTGCAGTATCCAGGTATTTGCTTACGCTTGGAATCGCCGAACTTTATATAGTTTCTACTATATTCGGCATGAAACTCTTTGAGTTTCTTATTCGGCTAAGAAACTATATGGGATGTAATATCCCTTAACTTAAACAAAATGTAAAAGTAATCTTAAATTAGAGATTATTTACATCATCTGAAATATCACCCATTGAGAGTTGGTATTTGGGGCATTTGAAGAAAGCGTTATCAGGGCATATTCCTATGATCATGAGAACAAATAACTTCAAAACGGATCAGTGTTCATTTATTATTATTATTTTTATTATTATTGTTCCGGGAAACTCCAAGGAGTCGACAGACTCATCGAGGGAGGCCCTAACATCATGTCAAGAACAACTATTCAACATTCATACAGTATCTATCATACCTTGCCTTGAACTCATTCACGGTCGTAGCACCCACAACAGACTCTGGAAGCTTATTCCACTCATTTACCACTCTCCAAGTAAAGAACCTAGCTCTAACACCCTTGTCAACCACGCTCTTGCCCAGCTTGCATGCATGGCCCCTAGTCCTCCCACCACCAGTCATATTTTCAAATATATATTCTGGATCAATCTTATAAAAACCCTTCAGTAATTTGAATGTCTCAATCATATCACCATTCCTTCGCCTATCGTCCAATTTCTGCAACCCACAAATCTTCAACCTATTCTCATAAGGTTCATTCCACAGACCTGCTATCATCTTGGTCACTCGTTTCTGGACCCTCTCCACTTCCTCCCCATCACGAAGAAACCCTGGTGCCCATAGCTGGGCACAGAAGTTCAGATGGGGTCTTATCAAGGCTCGATACAGAGGAACAACAACTTGTTCGTCTCTGCATGTTAAAGTATATTTCAGAAGCCAAGTGATTTGGTGAGCTGTTTTAGTTACTTTTGCAATGTGCCCCCTAAACTTCAACTCGCTATCCACCAACACTCCCAAATCCCTGGCCTCATCAATCTCCTGGAGTATGATTCCACCAATGAGATATACTGCTGCTATTCTTTACACCCCAAAGTGCATAACCTTACACTTTGCCACATTAAATTGACATCCATTTTTCCTAGCCCAGTCCTCCAAACTATCCAAATCATCCTGTAAAATTTTGACAGCTTGTGCACTCACAATTGCTCTACCCAACTTTGCATCATCAGCAAACAAGTGAATACTTCCTCTCAGATCCTTTCCAATATCATTGATGAACAAATTGAAAAGCAGTGGTCCAAGAACAGAGCCCTGTGGCACTCCACTAGTCACAAGACGTCTTTTAGACTCCACTCCTGAATAAACCACTCTTTGATATCTCTCCTTCAACCACCGTCTTATCCATCTCACCAACCCTATATCTATACCCGTTTGCTCCAGTTTACTGATTAGGGTTCCATGTGGTATCCTATCAACGGCCTTGGCAAGGTCCAGTAGTATCACTGTAAACCCATTACCCCTATCCAGTTCAGCCGTCACTGTGTTATAAAACGTGAGCAAGTTACTGAGGCATGATCTACCCTTCACAAAACCATGTTGTCCCCCATACAATATCCCATTTTCATCTATCCAATCCTGTATTCTTTTCTTGACTAATTTCTCTAAGACCTTGACAATGATTCCTGATATGCTAATCGGTCGGTAATTTACAACAGCAGTCTTGGAACCACCTTTCTGCAGTGGAACTATTTTCCCCTCTTTCCACCCGCTCGGGACTAACCCAGACCCGAGACTCAAATTAAACAAAATGGTCAAGGGTACTGACAATTCTTTAGCTGCTTCTTGTACAACACGAGCTGGTATACCATCCAATCCCACAGATGTATTGACATTGAGGTTATGCAATAGACTACTCACCTCCACTTCATTAACCACAATTCCCGTATAATCTACTGGTTTATTCGTTTCTGCATGTCACCACCTGGATGATATACTTTTGCAAAGTGCTCACTCAGTAACTCAACTATCTCAACTGATTCAGTTACCTCCCTACCATCAGCATTTTTTAAATCAATCTGCCATATACATTTTTCCTTTTACTTGCTACATATCTAAAAACTGTTTAGGATTCTCTTTAGCCTGCATGGCCAATGTTCTTTCGTAATCCTTTTTTGCTTTTCTTACCACACTCGTCACCCTTCTGGCCAGCGCTTTATACCGTTCATGTGCCTGCCGGTCACCCTTCTCCTTAAATTCCATCCATAGTTGTTTCTTTTTTTGCAACTCAAGCTTAATGGTGTTATTCATCCATTTAACCCCTACTTGATTTATTATTCGGACTCTAGGTATACAGTCAGCCATTGCTTCATGCAAGCACTTCTTAACTACCTCCCAGGCACTATCAACTTCTAGTCCTTGCAGTTGTACATGCCATGGCACTTAACCAATCAAACTCCTAAGCATGTCATACTTTCCAGCCCGATAATTCCACATGTACCCTGTCTTAATTGAAAATTCTACACCTTTAGCCACCTCCCAAGTTAAGACCCTATGATCACTCTCACCGATTGGTGGCAATGTGGTAATATTTGTTACAGCCAAATCCTCAGATGTAATTACTAGGTCAAGCACTCTCTGACCCCTAGTATTTTCCATTACATGCTGTAGCAGATAGTTATCCCTTAATAACCGCATAAAATCCAATTCCTTCCTTCCGTGTGTCCTCTCCTCACTCCAATCAATGCGACCATAGTTGAAATCTCCCATAATAATCACCCTCCCTCCACCCATTTCTTCCATTTGCTTGTGCATACTGTCACCACCATCTTTTCCATCACCTGGTCTATAGCAGCACCCAATTGTATATTTAGTTCTGCTAGCCACAATCTCACACCAAATGGCCTCAGATGTGCTCTTTTCTTTATCCTGCAATTCAATTTTTATTCTCCTTGGCTGGAGCTCATCAGCTATCATCAACAATACACCTCCCCCCATTTTATTCTCTCTGTCATTCCTGAACACACTATACCCATCACATTCAATCCCACTAGTTATATCATCTACAGTCAGCCATGTTTCACTAATACCTATAAATCTTAAATACCTATAAATCATAAACTATAAATTTCACTAATACCTATAAATCATAAACCATGGCCAAAAACTCTTCCTTCTTGTTCCTAATACTCCTAGTATTAGTGTACATGAATTTAAGACCCCCATTAGCCCCAACCCTACCTTGATGCCTCATATTAACTATCCCACTCAGATTTGTTGTCCTTATTTCCTCTGGCATATTATATTCATTCTTACATTCAACTGCCTCCATAAGGACTGTAACTCTACCCCCCCCTAACAAATCTAGTTTCCCTGAATTTGCACATCCACTACATTCTGCAACACTTTCTCAAGTCTTCTTACACCGTAACCATTCAAATGCAAGCCATCCATCTTATATAGATCCTTTCGCCCATCAAACTCACTCCACACATCCACAAATTCCACACCACTCGTCATACATAACCCACGCATAAAGTCATTCGCAATTATAGCCCTCCTTTTAAACATTTCACTGTCATACCGTGGCAAAAGACTAATCATTCTAACTCTCTCACTCTTTTCTTTTGCTACCTCAAACAATTCATTCAGGTCTTCTATCATTTCCATTTTATCTCCTTTCAAATCATTCGTACCTGCCACAACAATCATTTCTTTCACCCTTTCCTTTTGCTCTCTAATAGACGCAGTTACGTCCTTTATGGTCGCACCAGGTTGGTACGATTTTGTCAAATCCTCTACTAACACACCTCGTACTAACGAGTCTCCATACAGCACTCTATCCTTCATTTTGTTCATGTTCACATTCATACGTCTATTTTTCCTGTCATACCTTTTATTATTGGTTGGTTCATTCAGTCTACTTTTGTTCATGCACTCTAGCTGCTGTTTTGCTCTTTCTATCGCACTATTCAACAACGCGATCTCACTCAATGCATCTATCTCATCTTTTTTGTTCTCTGAGAAACCATTTATACTATCATTCACACTTTCTACATTCACACTCTCACAATTTTCATGTACAACCTTGCCGTTTCTTGTCATATCCCTATTTCCTTCATTCTGAAGGTTGACAAAAATATCACACTCACGATCCGAAATACACTTCAATTCATCATTCTCCCTACATTTTCTACACACATTCCATCCTTTATTATCATCTAACCACACTCCGACCGCACTCCGCAAAGCGTACATTTCACAGCTAGTACACTGACTCATTTCTTTTATGCTACCGTTCTTTGATAACGATGGCGAACCTTCATTACTGGCCGCCATTTTCCTTCGCACAGGTGCCATCCTTATTTGCAACGTGTTTTGTCAAATTATACGTTATAACACACCAAAAATAGAAGAACTAAAATACGCAAGGCAAACAAAACAAAACTACACAATATTAAGTAATTTGTATCGATAACTGAAAATGATACTTATCTTATCTGGAGCTTGCACGAACACTACACATTACGAATTCATCTAGCGGCGACTTCCCCACATAGATTATGTTATAAAACACTTTAGTTCACTAACCATGCTAATAAAGCTCCAATAATATACCAAAATTACACACTTAAGTCCATTAAATTGAATCCAAAACACCAATAAATCAACAAAAAACACAAATCTCTCAGGAGCTCTCCGATAGCACTTCCGTTCACCAGCTAGCCTCGACACCCATTTATCAGGATAATTCAGAAGAAAACGTTGTGAAGAAAATTTACAACGAAGTGCGGTTAGCAAGCTTAGGACAAAATACAGACAAGATACGTAACTAAAGCAGTAAGCAAAGCAAAAGCAAATTGCGATAGCAGAGCAGGTCAAACGAAAACGCAAACTTTTGCAGTACCGAGTAAAAGGAAAAAATATTACGGTAAGATATCTTTAGTGAATGCTGATGGTATGAAGCTTAACAGTTCGATCACTATAAATCAGATCAAGATCAAGATAAGATAAGGATTCGTGCCGTGATTGGTAGGACACTATGAACCAGATCAAGATCAAGATAAGATAAGGGTTCGTGACGTCATTGTTTGCTAAGATCAGTGACATCATGAGAATGGAATGCTTGGAATTTCGCTGGGGAACAGATTTATCTGTGATGTCACGTTGTATGTTTTGGTTCACGTATGGAATTGTGGGTTTTTGTTCGCGTATGGAATTGTGGGTAAGGTTCGCGTACAGAATTGTGGGTAAGGTTCGAGTACGGAATCCTGGGTATTGGTTAGAGTATGGAATACTGACAAGATTGAGGTGTCGATAAGATAAGAATTAGAGAAGTGACGTCAAGTTGTGTATTTGGTTCGAGTGTGGACGTGTGGGTAATGGTCAGAGCGTGGAATTCTGGCAAGTGGCTGTGTTTGTCATTGATACAAGATGAGTTTTTTTGTTCGCGTCTGGAATTATGGGTAATGATTACAGATTGGAATTCTGAGAGGATATTTGGTCAAGTGTTGTGGTCTTTGGGTCGATTGTGGATCTGTGGGAGAATATTTGTCTATACGGGGCAGCATGAGTTTTCTAATATAAATATGTGATATTCGTTCCGGTTATTGACTATGGGATTTTTTAGTTTAGAGTACCAATGAACTTGCTGAAGACGTACATCTAATCGAACGAGTATTAAAGAAGAGAAAGCAGAAAGTAAAGGTTCAGTATTTTGTTAAGTGGCTTGGTTATCTCTCATCGTATAATTCTTGGGTTAGTAGCAAAGCTGTTGTATTTAACCCTTCCCGTTAACGCCAGTATGAAAATGTTTCCTACTAACGCACAAACTAAATTACAAGTGAAATTACCATACGAGATCAGACTTAAAGGTAAATGGGAAGTTGCACTTGCTATAAATCATCTTCATCTTCTGGGAAATTTTAATAACATCGGTTCCAGTTCCAATGAGTTTCATATGACACACGGAGGAGGAGTCAGTAGCATCGACAACAAGAACATTACAGGAAATAATGTTTTCGAAAAATCTAAAGAAGGATTTTATAAAGTGTACAAGTTTTCCCATGGCAATTACAATTCACTCTTTGAATTGATTCAAGCAGTATTTGATGTGAGTTCTGTGATTACTGGAAAAAAAGAAACCAAACAGCACCATTTCTCTGACAGCTCCAATAGATTATTACCAATAGATTATTGTTTATTCTGATATAATCCAAGAGCAGCTAGTTGGTGATACATGTGCACCACTGTTATGAGTTGTTCGGTGCCGCACTAAGTGTTCCTTCCTATTTGCGCACCCTGATTATTATCCGTTACGAAAACAACCATTTCAGTCAATCTGCGTTGAAATTCGTACTGACAGTGGCGAATTGTTTCACATTCGTGGCGGCAAGACAATAGTTAAATTACACTTCCGCCAAGTGAAGAATGACTGATTATGTCAGATATCACACACTGCAGGCAGGTGGGTCTGAAGTATTTACGGGGCGCCAATACAGCGTGGGTACGGATAAGATAACATTTTCAGAAGTGCCTTCTCCTTTCTAAGTCCACTTTTAAGACTTAAAATTCTAAGACTTAAAATCCGGTCAGCAAATGATAGGAAATGTATTGAAAGGGGTACCTGTAGGTCGCGCCTTTATAAACAGGGCATTGCAAGCTGGGAAAACCATTGCTGATAAAGCTGTGAGCCGATTACTTCAGAGAGGTCAAGGAAGCAAGAAAAAGAAGACTAATATTAAAAAGCGCAAGCGAGATGACATCTTTTGCTAAGCATATGATGTCAGAGTTAGGTCTTTTTTCCTGCCCTCGTGTGTGGAAACTTGTGTATCCTTATAAGGCCTATATTGAAAACCTGCTAAATTATGACAGAGATGCTAAACACCGGCAACTGACAAGTGAGCTATTTGTTAAAGATGACGTGGCATATGTTAGTGATATGTTTACCAAAAATGAATGTGGGATGCGTAGACGACAAGCTCGAATTAACCAATCGAAAAGTGTCGAGATGCTTGCGCGAATACACGCCGACATCATGCATGAAGACCGGTACTTGAGCAACAACGTTACTGTTCGTGTTCGTATGGTTCGCAGTCTCCCGAATTTGTTTACTAACTGCTAGTGCTGATTCTAAGGTTAAAGTGCAAATTGAAGAGGCTACATTTTTTGTCTGCAAAGTCAAAATGAATCCAAAGATTCAACTGGCTCAACTGTCCGTGATATATATACAGGTCAAACACGGTGTATCCCATCAATCAAGTGCAAGTGTCTTAATTTTCGATTCCAAAGGGCATGTGAGACGTCACACAAGACAATCTATATCTAGGTAAAATGCCATCTAGATTAATTATTGGACAGGTCGCTAGTGATGGATTTAATGGCACTTTTAACAGAAATCCATTCAATTTCATCATTTCAATCTGAACTTTCTTTTGATGACAGCTGTTCGTATTCAGTATCCCTCACAACATTTGACTCCGTACTTCAAAGAAAGGCATTACAGCAGATGTTATATGTCACTGTTCACATCGCTAGGCAAATGGAACAGAGACTGTGCTAATGACATTTCTTATGAGGAGTACGTAAAGGGAAACGTTCTGTATGGATTTGACTTATCGCCAGATCAAAATGCTGTTGCCCCCCATGTCAGCCTGTTAAGAAGAGGAAGTGTGCGCCTCGAAATTAAATTTGCTTAAGATCTTTCTGAAAACATCACAGTGGTTCTTTATGCAGAATTTGAGTGTACGTTATCCATAACAAAGGATCGTTCTGTGTTACTGGACTATGAACACTGAACAATTAGTAAGCATACTAGAGTTAGAACCCACCACTAGAAAAGTGGGTTTAGGAGTTTGTGCTCGTGACGAATTGCCTCCTCATCCGATCAGACAACAGTCGATGTTCATCGTGAACACAGATTTGTTTGCCAGAACAACAATGGCAAGCTATTTATATCAAAGATAAACTCGGAGATTTTTTCTTTAGCTTTGGTAGTCCACCTGAAATCGACTTTATTAACTTTCTGAATATCAACTCTAATATATGCATTATAATGTACAAACTAAGGAATCTGTCGCATATGGTTTGCACTGTGTCTATTTTTTAATATTGAGATGTCGTGGTCTTTCTTTGCAAAATTTATTAGCAAATGTTATTCTAACAATTTGTGATTAAATGATATTGTAGTAGCTTATGCTGTTACAAATCATTTACTGGAAATAAATAATAATTTTTAAAAAAATTGTTTTTTTTCACTTACCATTTTTCCCACACCAGTTTCCTATTCCCACGCAGTTTTCAGGGGGAGATAAAGAGACGAAATTGACGTTGGTTCTCCGACTCTCCTCCGGATTGGGAGTGGACTGGAAATATTTCCTCACTGGGAGTGACTGATGTTGATTCCTGACAGGAAAGAGGCTGGGTATTCTGTTTGCACACTGTAGGATCCAGATGATTTTTTTCGAAACTAATAGGGAAAAAAATCCTGTTGCTCTCATTCTCTGTGAGCCAGTTGGTTTTTCAAACCTAAATATTTCTGCAAAACTCTTAAATATGCTTTTACGTTTTCATATGGAATTTCATTAAACCTTTTTAAAATGGCACTGATATCACCATCTAAATTGTAAAACTCACACAGCTTTGTTCGTTGTAGAAGCATAAATTATGTAAACACATGATTCATTTTCTAAGTGAACTCAATAAAGGAACAATGATAATGCGTAATAATGAGAACAGTGCTCTCCCCATGCTGTACAACCAGTTTACTGCTAGTAATGAATGAACGATTTGTTGCTTAGTGCTCTTTTAATGTTTTTTTTTCCTTCGTAGGTGTGCCTTCTGGTGATTATTTAGTGGAATATTGCCAGATATAACATTTTTCCAGATTTCACAGAGCATCGTGATTTGATGGGAGGCGGTGTTTTAGATCAACATTTGCATGTTTGCGAGAGAAATGAGATTAGTACTTGATAAGATATGCATACGGTTCGAGTCGATCAACCATTCTGGAATGTAGAACATATTGGGTTCATCCCCAAGCAAAATGCGTGAGCACAAGCGTAAATTATCCGCTGTTATCTGTCTAAAGTCTAAAATTAAATGTATGAGTGGGGTTCCCGTGTTACACCTTCATAAATATATTTTAACACACCCAACTCTCCCTGGAAACACTTGAGCAGCAAGGTGAGAAATTTGTGAGTCTCGGGGAATTTTAAATATAATAACCTAGTCGCTATTGAGAGAAATTGTTCGAAAATGCGTTCTTTGACAAAATAAATTTTGTGTCAGAAGAATTTATTTACTTATTCATATGGAGTTTCCTCCCTTTTCTCCCTCGTCCCTATTGGGACGAGTTGAGCCCCCTCATGGGAAATTAAGTATTTATGGCTGTAGATCCATGTGTGTTCACGGGGCCGGTTTGCATGCTGGCGGGATGAAAAAACCCAGATAAACTGTGAGGAAAAACCTGCTGTCCACGCCCAAGAACAGCTAACTTGGCTATGGCTGAGGAAGATCCTTACGTTCCTCACGTCCCTCACATCGGGGACGGGAACCCAGGACACTCCTTCCTGAGGCATGTGGTTGCGAATCGCAAAGCAACTAGGCTAACCGCGCGGACGGCAGCAGAATGACGCTGAGGTTATGGCGATGTCAACCTTTTATGCTGATCAAAGTTGAAATAGCCATACAAATTATCTACACAACAAATTCAGGATAATAGCAAGCAAACTATATCGATTAAAAGACATTGGTCTGACACCCATAAAAATACTAATCTATAAAGAATTATGTGAAAACATTTTGAGATACTCAACTACATCATACCGATTATGTGCACACTACAAACTCAACAGATTACCGTTTTATTTTGCAACAATCGTTGCAAAATAAAACGGTAAAACGGATATTCTGAGCATAAAGAGAACAGCCCATACTTATACGGGCAGCAAGGACAGAACAAAAAATGTTTAAGGTGAAACACTTATGCCACTACACACTCATGTTAAAACATTTCTACAGTCCAACCTACAAGAATAACCAGCACAACATATCAGATAACATGACCACAGTCAGAAAATTGCATAATATATAAGTATAACCATCATGCATATCAAGGCTTTAGGTCTAGCGTGGCCTGTTCCGGCCTTAGAATGCATCGTTGAATCGCTTAAGAGTACGTCCTGGTTTTCTTTTTCGTAATGGCTTGTACTGTCCTTGAAGGATTGTTTTGGTAATCTTTCTGTTTTCATTCTTTGAACGTGTTCAATCCATTTATCTTTATATTTTTTAAAATTTTCCTATTACTGGTTCTTGGTTTAGTTCTTTCATTTCTTCATTTTTAATTTGAAATGAAGAAATTAAAATTTTCATTTTAATTTCTTCATTTCTTTTGTGGTCAAATAGAGTAAACTTTGCAGTTTTTCTCACAAACTTCATTTCTGCTGTTATTAATCTTTGTCTTTTTGTTATATTGTTTTATTTATCCAGATTTCACTTCCATACAATAACACTGGTCGGGCTAATATATTGTATACTTTTAGCCTGGTTTTTTTCTGAACTAAGTTTGGTTTAAATATAGAGTTAATTACTCCTGTTAGTTTTAAATATTTTGCAATTTTTACATTTATGTCTTTTTCATTTTCGTATGTGATCATACATCCTAGGTAGTTAAATGAATTCACCTGTTCTAAGATCTTGTGATCTATTACTATCTTAGTTCTTGTTGGATCTTGTCCTTTAAATGCCATAGTTTTTGATTTTTCTGTTGATATTATCATACTTTGGCTATCTCATTTAGATCTAAAATAGTTTTATGTAAGTTATCTTCAGAATATGTAATTATTATCTGGTCGTCGGCAAAAAGGAGAATGTTTAAGTTCACAGTAGGAGAATGTTTAATACCTTGATAGAAATTTTTATTCCATTTTATTATTATTTCATTTGGTAAATATTAAAAAGAATTGCTGAGAGGGGACATCCCTGTCGGACCCTTTGTTTATCTCTCTCATATATGATAGCTAATGATTTAATCTTATTTGTATTTGATTATTTTCATATATATATCTTGTGATAGCTTTTAGGATATTATTTGGTATTTTTCTTTCATTTGACATGTTAAATAAAATGCTTCTTTTAACTTTGTCAAATAGGTTTTTCAAAGACAGTAAATGCAATATGTGTTTCTACATTGCATTCTCTTCTTTTCCATATTATTAATTTTAGGAAAAGGGTGGATCTACACATGATCGTCCTTTTATAAACCCATTCTGTATTTCTAAGATAAAGTTTTCGGACTATTTCATTAGTTTGCTATTTAAAATTCTGCTATATATTTTGTAACAGGAATTTAGTATGCTTATAGCTCTATAGTTTTTATGGTCATCTCTATTACCATTTTTAAAGATAGGAATCACAATTGCTTTTTTCCATTCTATTGGGGGTTATCAGTTGTATAAATTTTATTTTAAAATAATAGGAGTCTTTTTTTTTAATATTATTCCTGCATATTTATAGAGTTCAGAACCTATCTTATCTTCTCCATGTGATTTTCTGTTTCCTATTTTTTTTTCAAGCTAATTTCTAATTCTTCTTTTGTTATTTCCTTTTCATTTTCATTAAGTGTTTGCTAGTTGCCTTTTTTAAAATATTTATCTGCCCACAATTCTGTGCAGAAATTTAGAAATTCTTCTAATTTCCATTCGGTGTTTAATTTAATGTTTTCTTTAGTATCTGCATTTAGGTGTTTCAAAATATTATATATATTGGGTCTTATTTTATATAAATCATGTTCTAAATTAGAAACGAACTTGTTCCACGATTCTCTGTCTTTTTACGACTTCTCTTTTAGCTATGGCCCTTATTCTTTTATATTCTATTTCATCTTCTAATATTTTACTGCTTAACCATTTGTGATAGGCTTCTTTTTTCATTTTGATTATTTCTTTGATTGTATCATCCCAGATCTTCAGTGTTTTCCTTTTATTGACTTTTTTGGTCTTTCCTAAGCTTTCATTTGCTGCTGCATTTAGTATCGTTTTTATATTAAACCACTCTATTTCTATTTCTACATTTTTCTTTATTTTATCTAGATATTAGTTAATTCTTTGTACACATAGCCATTATATATTTGTGTCATTTAATAGTCTGATTTTATAAACCAATATTTTAAATTTTCTTTCTGTTCTTGTTACTTGTTGCCATTTAAGTGGTAATCTTAATTTTATTTTAATGAGGAAGTGGTCACTGCATATTTCATATTCTCTGCTGTGAACTCTGACATCTGACGAAAACTTTGATGTCTTTTCATTTAAGATAAAATAATCAATATTGATTTCCTCCTCTTGCTGCCCAAGTATATTTATGTATGTCTTTATGTTTATAGAAGGAATTCATTATTTTTAGGTTATTATAAACTACGAAGGTAATCAAGTTTTTACCATTCCTGTTTAGAGTATGTTCTCCATATATTCCTCTATTATTATTAATTTTCATGCTTCTAATTCTTGCATTCAAGTCTCCTGCTAAAATTGCATAAACATTTGTATTTATTTTATCATATATGTTTTGTAGCTGATTATAAAAATCAATATTATCTTGTTCTCTTCCCTCTTCTGGGGCATATAAACCAATTATTGTTAAATAGCCTCCTCTATCTATTTTTATTCTAGCTTCCATTATTCTTTCATTCCATAATTTATAATGTTTTAACTGTTTTGAAAGCGAGTTATGAATCCAAATCATGATTTCTGCTTGTGCTCATTGGTCTCTGTCAACTCCATTGTATATCACATTAAAATTTTCGGTTCTCATGGTTCCTTTTAATTACTTTTTTGTTTCAGTTATTACTGCTATTTTAAAATTTATTTCATTTAATATTTGGTTTAATTCTATTTCTTTATATGCTACTCCTCTTACGTTCCAGTTTACTATATGTAATATATTTTGTCGTTTCCATTTTCGTTTTACCTCTTCCATTCCAAAGTCATTTCCATAGATTAATTCCGATTACCTTTTTCTCTCAGCTTAAAAGTAGAGTAAGTAGAAATAAGTATAGTAATCACTACGGTAAAACCGCTCGACGTTTAGACATACGTGGCACGATCAGCAAACTCCATTCGACGAGAGAAACCTATGGACCTACAGAGAGCTGAAACAGGGGCTATATAAATATTATAGCATGACTGAAAATTTGAGGGAAATCACACTCACACACACCTATAACTAATTCCTCTCAAACATCATTACAAGGACTCAAACACGCTATATCCGAAGTAAACCCTCACCCTCCCTTCAAAATGGTTAAACCATGCTCATGCTATGGTAGTCTGATATGTAGAGCAAAGTATGTGTGTACTGGCTTCTATACGTTAACCAGAAAAAACAGCCTTAATATATATATATATATATATATATATATCTTCATATATACGTTTCCAAGCAGATACCTATAAATAGTTAAATCTTTCGTAACACATGGCTCGCCATGGGTACCGAAACAAAGCTGCAAAACCACTGCATTCTGTTATTTCCTCGGATAACCTCTGCAGAAGCAGAATTGCCACAAAAATAAACAACGTATAACAAACATAATGTACTCAGACACTTGTATGCTGAATTTTGTAGAGAAGTGAAATAATAATAAAAATTATTATTATTATTATTAAAAATCTCTGCATTAAATACAGAATGTATAAAATGTTGAAAGATATAGACACAAAAAAATACAGAAAAAGTATGTATATTCATATAAAACCATTTCATTATTATTATTACTATTGAAGTGTGTGTTGTAATACTATATTGTACAGTGAATTGTAAACACATTCGTGCCAATGCATAGGTAATATAATATAATATAATATAATATAATATAATATAATATAATATAATATAATATAATATAATATAATATAATATAATATAATATAATATAATATAATAACTAATGTTGAAAAACATATTACATGTAATATTTCCGAGACATAATCAAGTGCTAATAATAATAATAAAAAAGTATATGTAATACACTTTTAAGACCAGAGCAGAAAGGGGGAGAACAAGGGACCATCCCTGCAGATTATGGAAGAGTGTGGGTAAGAACGGTGTTAGGACTAGATGTTTTGCTTGGAGTGTTATGAATAGTGGAATGAGTTGCAAAACGTGGTTGTGAATGATTCATCTGTGAATGACTTTACGAAGTATGATAGGTATTTTGTAAATAATGGTTAGTGTATCAATATAGCGTCTCTCGCTATGAGACTTTTGACTCGGAGACACTGTGATAATAATAATAATAATAATAATAATAATAATAATAATAATAATAATAATAATGCATATGTAATGTACATTTATGTGGATATATACAGCAAGTACTTGTATACAAAAAATATGATTACTTTAAAAAAATAATGTTAGCATTACTTTTAAATACCTGTATAGAGTATAATGTATAATGTTATAATATATTTGTATAATGTTCAAAAATATTCAAGTATATACAGTATTGTTAGTAGTAGTAGTAGTAATAGCATACTACTACTACTACTACTACTACTAATAGCATACTACTACTACAGGGCAAGGTGCTGAACATTTTCAGCACCTTGCCCTAAATTCCTGCTCTCTAAAACCCACAGTCTGGCTTAGATACGTTGACGATGTTTTCGCGATCTGGTCCCATGGCCGCCAGACGTTAGACACATTCCTTAGCCACCTAAACAAACTACACAAACGCATACAGTTCACAATTGAAATTGAAAAACACAACAACACACTTCCGTTTCTAGATACACTTGTCACACGTCTTCCCTCGGGTAATCTTTTCTTCACTATTTACCATAAACCGACACATACGGGACAATATATACACATAAACTCCTACCACCACCCAACACAAAAACTAGGTGTCATCAGCACACTAAAAACAGAGCTCAGTCGATTTGTTCCAGTGAACAGGCACTGAAAGACGAGTTTAAAATTATCAGTAATAACCTACAAAAAAGGGAAAGAGCCAAAATTCTATAAACAAAATTCTCTACAAATCAACAACAAAAAACAAAGACAAACCAGGCTACAGTAAAACTATAACCATTCCCTACATTAAAGGAATATCAGACAAAATAAACAGAGTACAACAAAAGCACAACCTCAAAGCCACCTTTAAACCTCCTGCAAAATTAAAAAAACTAATCAACTCATCCAAAGACCCACTCCCTCCACTAGCTCGCTCTGGAGTATACCGGATTTATTGTACTTGCAACATACCACATATAGGAGAAAAAACAGGATGCACTATTCCTATTAGACAAAAAGCACATAAACGACATGTTAAATATAATAATTATGGTGAAGCTGGCCTTTCTGATCATGCCCTGAATACCTTACACAGAACTGATGGAAAACCACCAGCTGTCTACATCACACTAGAACATGGTATGAACGGAAATTCAAGTAAGCCTGTGAGATGATCAGCAACAACCACCCTAATCTGAACAATGATGGTTTAAAAATCCCAAACATATGGAAGGTATATATTCGACGTTCCTCACCAAGAACAACTATAAACAGGACTGTAGAAAATGCAGTATTGTAAATCACAAATAAGAATTGTAATACTAAAAATAGGACACCAATTGTTTTTGAAAGAAAACCACCCAAAAGAATGTTTATTCCTGTCATTGTAAAAATAGAATTTAGCTTGATGTAAAAAAAATATAATAAAAACTTTTTTTTATTTTATTTTTAAATTTTTTTTTCACCATAGGTCACGCCGATAGAATAACCTGTGATCAAGTCATTGTTTCTTTAGCTTACAGTTAATGATGTAGCTCAGCTTGTTCTGTATACTTATGTACGCTCCAGATGATGATCTTGATGTGAAGATCGAAACGTCGGGATAATAAAAAAATGTTTTTTTTGTATTATCCATAAAAAAATTAAAAAATTTTTAAAATGAACATACATAGACTATGTATTGCTCTGTATAATATTCATTTAATTAATGCCAATTAATTGTAACAGTTTTAAAGCTTTTCTCTTGGGATATCTACAGAACCTAAGAAGAGATTCTTTTCATAGTTCACTATCTCTGGACAAACTAAGAAATTGGATGATAGATTCAACATGCAAATATCAAATATTACTCGCCAAACGAAGGGAAAAATCAAAAACATTAATGAGGTCAACAGGGAGGCCTGTTCTTGATTTAAATGAAATTGGATGTCCAAAACGTCAAAACATAACGTGTACTTTTAATTACTTTTGGAAACATAACGAATGATTCTGTGCTTTTAATAATGCTCAGAAATATATGTATTGCTTTCAAAAAAATAAATATGCAACCCTTAATTTTACTACAGTAATAAATTCCCAACGATCGCTAGATGAAAATTAACTTTCAGATGAGAGTCCCATTGTCAAAAATCTCACGATGACAATTCCACAAGCATGGGAAGAAGCTTTGTGCAACAGTGCAAATTTAACAACAAGAAGATTAAGGAACAAAACATAGATTGTATTTTTCACTTTATTTATTTTCTATATGTTAGATTCAGTAAATAGAATTTGTAAATAATATTTCACTCCAATAAAATGTGTAAATTTAAATAAAAAAATTGGGTGTCGTTGATGTGTTATACAAATATAAGTATGACCAAAACATTTTTTTTTCTTGTGAAATTTCATGCCACAAACTAACCAGAGACTTTTCTTTTTGACTCATTGAATTAAAAGTCTTATTTGTTCATGCAAGCCCTCAAATATTTCAAGAAACTATCCACTCTTGAAGCAAAAGGAATAATCAGATATTAAATTAATAGCCAGAATTTTAGTGGAGGCTATTTTACATGAAATGTCACAATATTGCTAGAATTTGGTTATTTTACAGAGAGACAATAGATATTTAAGCCGACGCGATACTAATACTCCTAAAAAGATTGCTGTAGAAAAAGGGTATCGTTGTGTGCAGATAAAATCATGTGAATCAACATGCATATATCAATAATACTCATCATTGGAAGAGAAAATAATAAAAAAAACATTAACGAACTTAATAGCCAGACCTATTCTTCATTTAATGATACCAAATGATGAAAACAATATTTGCATGAATTTCAAAACTTTGAAAAACCTGATGTATTTTTTGTTTGCTGTGATCATGAATATTTATTTGAGGGTAAAATTTTTTTTTTCATTCTTTCTTTCTAAGCTAATTTTCATTTGAAATAAGAATAAATAATTATTTATTTGTATTGGAAAGAATGTCTAATATAATAAATTTGTTAAAATTTATATATAAATATCCCTACTGTGAAATAAATGTCAGGCTGAGAAGACAACAGTCAATTGGTACTAACAGAAATGCGTTTTACATAATTGAACTATGTAAAAACCATAGTTCAACTTGTTTTGAAATGTCACATGGAGAAAAATCACATGAATTATATATAAGCACCAGTGGGAAATCATACACTATGAACATCAGCACAAATGTGAAATCA
The DNA here is from genome assembly GCF_054136105.1 of Typopeltis vanoorti. NCBI lineage: Eukaryota > Metazoa > Arthropoda > Arachnida > Uropygi > Thelyphonidae > Typopeltis > Typopeltis vanoorti. The sequence continues at coordinate 105,380,325 of NC_143569.1, forward strand.
GAAGAATAAGAAAAATAAATACTGTCTTTTTCACTTTATTTAATTTCTATATGTTAGATTCATTAAATACAATTTGTTAATGATATTACAGTCAAATAAAAGATAACATAGAAATTAACAAGATATATATATATTATAGAGCTAATATTCATTTGAAATAAATTCCAGTTTCCTAGCGACACAAAATGTAAACAAACAAACAAGCATCTAATTGAAAACAATAAGTGTATAAAATCCTTAATCAGGAATGAATAAGTTTAGGATATAGGTCATCACAATCATGTGAATGCTAATCACGTAGTCATATGTAAGTTTTTGAGAAACATCCAACTGTGGGAAAATGACACCTTTTGAACAATACCACAACTCATATTACATGATGTGATTAGTACAAACAGACTAAATTACACACTAATGCCAGAAAAAAATGAAATTAACAGAAAGGCAAGCACTGAGTTTACTTTTCTTCCATGATGTCGGTAATCAGAGAAGCTCCAGAAGTCAGGAAAAAAACGTGGCAAATTATACTTTATGACCATCATCTAATACAGGATGTGATTAGTTGCATACAAAATGAGTAACTATAGTTCAATAGTCTGAAAAGAGAACCAAAAACTAAGACCAGAAATTAATGAGTCATCTCAAAGAAAACGAACAGAACCAAACTGGTGGTAATATAAACGATGTGTCAATTATACTGTCTAGTTATTTACAGAAATATCTTTCAACTCTTATGTTTGGAGTGATTTTGCTGTGAATATATGTTAGCCCCAGTAACCTATAATGAAAAAGTCAACTGCATTTTCTGACTTGTGTTTTGTTCTTTGCTGTGAATATATGATAAAAAACAACAATTTGGAATACTCAGAAAACCTAGATAGTACCAAGATGTTCCCATTCTGAAAAAAATGTAAGTTTTTTTTTTAATTAAACATAAGAATTGATAATTGTAATTTCAATAATTACTACTCGTTTGATTTGGTAAGTGTAATTCTAATACTGAATAGTTTTTTTTTTCATAAGAATAATCATAGGATACATATTAGAGTATCAACATGGACACATTAGCAACTTTTCATGTCTAATGTGTATGTATATGTATTTGAGGGACACCAGCATATAATTAAATTTTTTAGAAAAGCCTAATCACTGCCACCATCACGATTCTACTCTAAGAATTCCCACCCTTTAACAGGAAAGAAATACCCAGAAATGTATCGCAAATTAGTACAGCCATCTATACACAACCAAAGACAAAACATGTTGACAATGACGGATGTGTGTGTCACCCTGGGAAAATTCCAAGATATCTTATCTCAAAAAGATTGCCCACAATTTCATTGGCAAACCAAAACACCATGTGATATCCCAGAGAGACATATGTTCCCCAGAAATTTCCAAACACATAACCACACGATACCTTATCTCTAAATATTATTTTCAATGGTTATGTGAACCAAACACACCACGTGATGTCCCTGACAGAAGGGGGCCCCATAGAAATTCCAAACAATCCAAACTCAATCTTCATCTGAAAACAACACACATTCACGTCACGATTCCTTATCTTATCTTGATTTTGATCTGATCAAAAGTGTCCTACCAATCACCACACGAATCTTATCCACTAATATATATTCCTTTTCCATTAAAAACAATAACATCACTTATTTACAACTAACAAAACGTCACTTATATACAACTAAAAAATTACGTCACTTATATTCATCTGATAACAACACATCCATGTCACGATTTCTTATGTTATCTTGATCTTGATAAAAGTGTCCCACCAATCATGACATTAATCCTTATCTCTACCATCACCCATAATTCCATACGCTAATCAAAACACAAGAATTGAAGCCATTGACACATATCCCCCTCGGAAATTCCAAACATTCTAAACGCATGACGTCACACACACACACACAAGACGTCATCATCTCAACAACCGATGACGTCACGATTCCTTATCTTATCTTGATCCTGATCTGGTCAGAAGTGCCACCCATGCTACTGAGCTGAACATGATTTACTCGTTCTCATGTACAAGCGAAAGTTCTTCATTACTCCCAAAAATTCGGATTTTTCTGGTAGATGTGGCTCTCTACCAGAAGGACATGTAATTGACCAACATAATTAACTCACGTCTTAATCTTACTTCTTCCTGCCTTAATTCTGAAATAATATTTAGGTTACTTCAGTTCTTAAGAACAACTTATTGAATGTGCTTTGAACAGCTCACGTACGATTCAACTGTTCAGATTTCGGTGTTGAAGCACTAACGCTAGACATTCGGCAGCTCATGCTGTGAAATAAACAAAGAGTAACACAATCTAAAACTCAAGCAGTTTATTTCTTCAGAAATCTTTCAAAAATATTTTCAGAAATCTTTAAAAAAAGCGTGAGAAATTTATAGAATTTGCAAGAATACTGCTCGAGTAAGGGTGTAAATGCCACACTGAATGTTGCACTTTTGCAACTTCTTGGTGCACTTTTGAAGCTTGAGGACTGGTGAAAGTTGTTCAGCTGGACTGCTTTAAAGGAATGCCAGAAATGCTCACTAATTGGAAAACTGTTCGGTAATTCTCTTTCTGATCGCTACTCCTTACACGAACTCCTACATAGTTGGAGAACGTTCGAATACACGCATTTAATTTGAACTCAATTCAGTTTCTAACTTGTTATGAAATTTGGAGCGTATTATATTAATGTAATTATGAAGAGAGTGATGAGGATTTAATTTCCCTAATATTTAAATTAAATCTAATATTTAATTTAAATATTAGAGAAAACCTTTAATGAAATCAAGGAAACGTTTATTTCTGCAGAACAGAAAACACAAACTAATTTTGGTTTGTGACAGTTCTGTTTGAAGAGAAGAAACTGAGTTGAACCTCACTGAAGAGGGAAAAATAATGTCTTATTACATAAAAACCGTTTCCTTTCTTACTATTGCACATTGAAAACTTGAACATTTATGAATATTAGCAGTGATATTGTTTATAAAAAAATTCTTTTACATCGAAGTAAATGCGTACTCGATGATAAGTGATTTAAGGCAAGAATGGATACGAACCAGGGAAATACAGATTACAAGTTAACTTCATCGCCAGCCAGACTACAATCGATGATTGGACACAATTCCGTTAGACGTAAAGCAGGTCAGACTTCGCAGCAATCACACATCGTTCAATATAAAGAAGAAGCGTCTAGGAGTTACGAAATGTTCGGTAAATCAGTTAAATCCGAGAAAATGGCACTTTATTGAGTAAGCATCCATCTTAGTCGCGAAGAAATTCCTTTATGGAATATTTCATCCAAAAAATATTTCGCCAAGTAATATTTCTCTGATGAAATTCTATATGTGACAACACGTGTAGAATCACCGATTTCTGTCGAAAAACCTTTCTGAGGATCGTGTCTTCAAGTATTTGATGTAGTGTAAGGGATTCGCTTTGCATCTAGAATTCAGAAATTTACATCAGCGTCAATTTAGTGCTGGAAATACAGTTTGGAAAGAAGATGAGTTTTAATTCGATTCTTCAGTGTTTTAGACAGAGCTGAATTGGAGTCAGTGAGTCCAGAGTTTGAGAGGAAGATTTAATTTTTTTTTGTTTAATGGAATAGATTGATATAGACTCCCTTCGGTTTGCAGTAATCACGGCTGAGTGAAAAAGTTGCAGAGAAGATATTTCTTCTCTACAGTGATTATTCTGAGAGAAATGAGAGAGTGTTCTCAGAAGGAATTGCCTGGCGATTTTTCTGATTCTTCTGATTTAACTGTGGCTGAAGCGGAAATCGAGTTAAAAATCATGGGAGAAATACGACTGGACTCTCAATTAGTGCGAGTGTGCCTTGATTCGAAAGGTAGAATCTGCACTTTTTTTTAATAATGTTCATCATGTTTTTACTAATTCTACTGTATAGAACCTGGAAATATCCCAAGACTTTAAATTTAACTGAAGACAAAAGAAACTCACTGCCGAGTTAGGAGAAAGGCAAAAGACCGCACCATTAAACTCTGTCATCTACGTTTTATATTTATTGTTCACCGTTCATGAGAGAGGAGGTGAAAGAATGGAATATGCGCTTGTAAAGGATCAAATGCCTATTAAATTATATTTAAAAAAAAAAAAAACCGGTGAAATGGTTTACTTTTTCCATTTAAATTTTTCCATTTTAACCGGTTTTTTCTATTACGAAAAGTTCTTTTTCAGAATAGAAAAAGAAATGGTTTACTTTTTCCATTCTCAAATTTTTTTTTCCAAGGTGGTCGCCGACTTCCGATAGGAGGTCTTCGACCACCTTGGCAAATTTTGAGCGATTCTCAGCTACCCTGAGCAGTCTCTCAGAGTTCATACCAGTCCAATGTCTGATGTCTGCCATGATGGTTATGATCAGAAGCACTATCTGCACTAGGATAGGTTTTTGTACTCTTCATAGAACTTCGAAATCGTTGATTAATTAGCAACTAATCAATTTGGTTTCTGACTATATTCCCGTTATTATCCTGTTGCAATCGCCAAGTATACAAACTTTGGGGTGGTAGCTTAAACTAGGTGTTTGTGATTATTAGCTCCTCTTCCTGGCAGGATTGCATAAGAAGGTCACCTCTTTCATTTCTTGTTCCCAGTCCATGTTTGCCAACTACATCTCCACTTCTACCTTTCCCAACTTTAGCATTGAAATCACCAGTGGCAATGTTAATATCATGTATTTTTGTGTTTTTCATTAGTTCTTTTAATCATAAAATTCTTCGATCTCGGTATCGCTCTTGTTAGCAGTAGGGGCATAAACCTGTATAAGATTTACATCTAGTAGTTTTCTTTTCAGTTTTAATAACATCATCCTATCTGAGTAGGGGGGGATGATACTCAACAGTGACTTATTGATATCTTTGTTTAATATTATTCCAACTCCGTTTTCATGGTTGTTATCACAACTTTCAGAGTGATACATTGTAATATCATTGACTTGAGTTTTGCCTGATCCTGGCCTCCTAACTTCACTCATTCCTAAAATCTTAATTTCAAGTCTTTTCGTTTCTTGGATAGCATTTCTTAGCTTACCTGCTTCATACAGGGTTCTGACATTCCAGGTTTCTAGGTTTTACTGAACACATCATGTTGCGCCAGGGGATTCTTCGCACCCCTCTCCCATTTAAGGGACGCTGGGAACCCGGGGCCATTTGTGTAGATTTGCTCGCCATGGTGGTTAGCTACCATATTAGCTATTTTACTTTTCGGACTTGATAAAAAGCACGATTCTCTAAAAATAATCACTTAATTATTATATCATGTAAGATGTGTTTAATGATCAGGGAAATCTTAACGTATCAGGTATAAATATTCGTATTTAATGAAGGCATCTCAAATGGTGGGTTTGCAATATATTTCGTAATAGCGTTAGCTAATTAGAATTCTACTGTTAACATGAATCCTTTTCACCCTCAATCTAGGGTTTATTCTTCATCTCGCGGAGCTTGACAAACCATTCCATACTAATCATTCTGCAGGCTGACCTATCAGTACGGACCATTGAAATTTGGCAGAAAAGAAAAAAAAACTGAACTCAGCAATTTCGTTTCTCTCTGAATTCCACCAGTTGTCACTTGATTCATTTGGAGAGAAATTTATTTTTAATTGATTATAAGAATGGATTAAGGGTGTTTATTAGTGACATTATGACACTATGAGCGATTATTGTCAATTAGATGTTTGTATTTTTAAGATCTTCACTTCCTATTTTTAGGACGCTTAGATTTTACCGCAACTCGAGTTTAACTCTAGGAGCTCACCGATTTTAAGGCAGAATGAAAAAAAAAAAAAATACGTACTTATTCTGTATAACCTTAGGACAAGTATTGTTATAATTGCCACATTTGATTTTGAATATATATATGATCGATATGACTTGGGAAATTAAACCCTTTTTCTAGTTGATCTACTAAGAACATGGTTACTGGTTTACATAGAATAAGTTTGCAAAACATGACCCAACCGCTTCGTTGACACTCATCTTTAACGTTGCTAAAGTTAATTTCCTCCGGAGGAATGTAGGTTCATTAAGAAATTAGAAAATTATTCAAGCGCTATATCACATAAAACATGGCAGTAAGACTATGATGTGTACAAGGAGAAATATTAAATAAAAAGGAAAGAAAAGAAGAGTACAACGCTGTCTAAAATATATGACTTTTTTGTTCCTCATACATTTCGATCTGTACGAAAATGTAATCACAAAAAAACATTTGGACGCTACGTGGATAATCATTTATTCAATTATTTGCATGAATAAACTACAGTGTCAAGATTATTGTTTCTCTACCCTAATTTAAAAAAAAAACGCATCAACCGCAATAACATTTAAAAAAATCAACATCTTTTAAAAAAAAGTGCTAAACAAATTTCTTTAGTTCAAGTGATTCGACTTTAATTGTATTGTAAATAATATACAAAAATTATTATTTTGAAAGTAAATTATGATTCTCTGCCAGCAGCTGCATGTTGGTAATATCAATGTATCCATCGTCCATTTTTTTTTTAATTTGTGAGAAAATTTTGTTTGATATCGAGACTGCAGTTTAGAGAAGAAGAGAACGATTGCACTTAACAGTTGAATCACATCATAACAAGTTCTTCACTTCACCTCCTTCTTGGACTGATGTGATGCTATTTTTTCCACCATCATCAAGACGATATCATAGAAAGAAACAAACGACACCCCGATCCAGAGTCCCAGATATCCCCCAAGAGAACTGAGGATTTCGATGCTCTACAAAATAAAAAGAAGAACTGGATAAGGGCAATAATTATTTAATTTGACACAAATTAAAAGAAATATTAGTAAAGATTAAGGAATAAGGTGCGTTGCATATGTTACCAGAGACACCTTATAAATGTGTCGCAGTGCACCCTCAGATTTCAACTGCAACACTTTTGAGCTTTGCATTCACAAAACAATGTCAGAATGGTAGAGTTGATGCAATGAATAGACAGAAGGTATGATAATCCAAGACCCTGCACTAGAAGCTAAACACTGAACTTCACGACCCAGTTGCATGCTTTAAGTAAGAACAGAACTCGGTGCAACAGCAGGGTAGGCTATTTACATCTAAAAGACGCTCACCCACATCCACTAACCCCTTTTAACCAAATTTTCAACTTCAATTTCATCAATCGAGACAGCAGAATTTACGACCCCACCCAAGGTTTCTTAAGTTTCTTTCCAAAATATTTCGTCTGCAATAATGACAATCTTCATTAATGTCATTCCACCATCAGAAATTCTCCATGTACCGAGTTTTCTGTTTTCTATTTTAGAGTAAAATGAAATGATAAAAATCTTACGAAAACCGCATACAGAACGTCTGCAATTGTCTGGATTTTATAACAAACTTCATTGCCTTATTTCAGTTTGATAAACAGTCCTCATATTGGATTCTTTTAGAAGAATAAGATCCCGTGCGAATATATCCACTTTTAATATCATGGCTAATGTTATCCTTAATTCAGATTACTCTCTTCATTTTCCGCCTCTACTTTTTCCAAATTCCAATGCTTTCATTGAGTTTATACACAACGAGGGTGGTCTGAAAATTTCTTGGCCTAACAATAAAAAAAACGAATATATGATTTTGAAATTATTTTTTTTTTCAACATAATCTCCTTCAAGACTAATGCATTTATCCCAGCGATGCATCAGCGCCATTATCCAGTCCATGTAGTGGAATCAGTAAGATCTGCAAAATAACCCTCTAAAGCTTCAATCACCTCTTGATTCGAAGAAAAACGCCTACTTTGCTGGGATATATACCAAAATTTGGTATATATCCCAGCAAACTGAGTGACTCTGTAGATTGTCAAAAGCCATCCGAAGCGTATTCATCACAACCCGAAATATCCAAGTGTTTACAAGTTATGGTGCGACTGCAATATTCCTTATCTTGGACAGACTAACAAATCTGTTGAACTGCGTATTGAGGAGCATACGAGAGACATCTCCTATTAAAGATCACATGCATCTGCGCTATCCAGTCACGTTCTTTTCTCTAATAACCCTCATGACGATCTACAGAAAGACTCAGTTTGGTGGGAAAAATCCGAAAAACGTTTTCGCTGTAGTGATGTTTAAAAGGAAAATCGTGGAGTCCAGAGAAATCCTCCTTAATCCTGAACATTTGAACAGCTATTTGAGTTACAACATCCCCGATAGCCATGCTGCAGTTGTTCAATACTGGCGCTCACGAGAACCTGCAAGCACGCATGCAACAAACAACAGCACGTTAGGTAGAACGACTTGAAAAATAAAACGTTTTGTGTCAATTATGTATTGCATTTTTTGCCTGTAATTCTCAGTTTTTTGTAACTTCAATTTTTTATTACTGTGTTCTACCTTTAGTGGAGACCTGAAGAAGGCTGTAAAAGGCTGAAACTAGTTGTATCATTGTCATTAAAATTTAATATTTTATCTCGGTTTAAAGTCATTTAAAATGTATTCTTTAAAAAAAAAAAAATATATATATATATATATATATATATATATATATAGAACCTTTGGTATATATTAAAAGCAAAGCCTTCATGGAGAGACAAAAATTAATGAGAAAGGCTAATTAATTTGGGTACACGCAGAATTTAGCAATACGCAGCACTATGTTTATGAGGAGGGATATACACAAAGAAAGATGGAAATCTCCTGAAGGTCATGCACTCAATCAACAAACCAAAATAGACTATATCCTAATCAGTAAAATGTCAAATCAATTGCATTCAGAATATCCGGAGTTTCAGAGGAGCTGAGCGCGATAGTGAGCATTTTCTGGTTGATACCATAATAGGATTAAAATAAAAAATAAATATTTTTCATGCAAATCATATGAGTTGCAATATTAACAAAGTAGGAAAAAATAGAAGAGAGAACAAAATATGAGAGTAAATTAAAACAGAAACTGAGAAAATATACAACACGAGAATAGCAAGCATAGCAGAAAATCAGCAGCAAAAAATTCAATTGGAATTCAGAGTAAAATACAGTATAAAAATGATCCAATGAAGAATGTGAATTGAGAATAAGTGAAAAGAAACACTGATAGACGTTTGACTTAATAACCCAAGGATATTCATGCCACTCTTAGATACAAAGCGAGCAGCAAGGAAGCCAAGAAAATAATAAATGAACAGAAAATAATGTGTTTTTTTTTTTCGTGAACAGATTGAATAAATTCAGAAATTTTTTCCAAGAAATGGAAAACCAGTTCCACGTATGAAATCAACAGCATTCAACAGTTGCAACGGACAAATCATCTCGAGACGAAACAGCAAAGAGGTGGAGAGAGTACTTGCTGTACTCTCTCCTCAATAACAAACTCCTAAATTGTTATGAAACTTCTGAGTCTTTAAAAAAACACTACTTATTAGACTTTTCACACAGAAATAATTACATCTTCCCTACTGAAGTAGAGGAAAGTATAAAGCTGCTCAAACACAGCAAGGCCCTAAGTCCTAATGGAAAAGCAGCCGAACTCATTAAATATGGAAGTAGCGAATTAACTACTCCTATCCCTAAGCTGGTAATTTTAATATAGGAAAAAGAAGACATGCCCGTAGAAAGGAAATATTATCTTTAATCATTCTAGTTTATAAAAAGAGAAACAAATATAAAAGTGAAAATTAGAGGGGAATATCGCCACTATACTTTTTAATATAATATTATATTAAGAAGAATCTTACTTCATGCTGAAAAAAATATTGATGAATATCAAGGAGGATTCAAACGAAATAGATCAACTGTTGACAGATATTTACACTTAGACAGATACTAGAAAAATGTGACTATAATCTGCTGGGAACTGAATTTTGGAAACAGAAGAATTGATGTCTTGGTTGCACGCCGGATGGACTGTGCCCTGACCGGTCCGAGACACTTCGCAAATGCGGCAGTGAGCAACTTACACGTGGCGTTCCTGGACACCGTCAAGTCATCGACTGGCCCACAACGCTAATCCTCCCTACCAGGGTAGCACTCCTGGTGGGGTTTGGTTTCCTCGCTCGCACAAATTCTATTGATGAGAACATCTCTGCCTCTGATTGGTTAGTTAGGAAACTTCTGAAGAGTACATCCCGAGGTCAGGGACTTGTTTGATGGCACGTCACTCACCCGTCCAGGCAGCGTCCTGACGAAAAAAAAAAGAATCGTGATCGTAATTATTGTAGACATTCCGTACCTGCAAGAGAGAGGCAACAACCTTTCAGTGATCCTTCAGTTCTGTCTTTGAGACATTTCGTTACTCTGACTGCAGTCGTGCTTTTACCACCGCCGTAGGCCTCAGAACACATCGCACTGCTAAACATCTACTTGAAGTGAATGCTGCTATCCGCAACGAACGCGTTAAAGCTGGTTCGACCGCTGAAGGGGGAAAAGATTGTATCCACTCATGACATCCAGTTGTTATCTATAGGCATAAAGAACATTAATGAGACCTTGGCTAAGGTGTTTCAACATGGAACATTCGATGCCATCAAAAGACAGAGAAGGAAGGCCATCTATAAAAGGCTGGTTCAGGAACTGACTGAACATCTCGGAAAGGACGGGTAATACTTTCATACCTCCAGACACTTCAGCTTATTCTTCTATCCATCAATTCCATAGGCTGCCCTTATTGTACCCTATCCATTCAAGAAATATATTTGATATCAATAAAAAGTATCGATATATTTGATATATCGATAATAAAACAATTATAGTAACTGGGGAATATCCTTATTCAGATACATCTAAGCATTGCCGTTTAATCATTAATGTTTAAGTACTAAGTATTTAATTAATAATTACCTCGATTCTGGGAGCATAGTGGAATGTTGTCACTTCCAAGGAGTCCAGAATGATTGTGAAATTTATAGACCTGCACCTAATTATGAAAGAAAAAAAAGACAGGTAAGTATTGTGTTAAATGCCGTCCTCACATATCAACTGAGTCTGTTGATTGAACCATAGTGTTAAAAATTAATCATTATTAAATGTTTATTACGTAGGATGAAATGAACTGCCGAGCCATTTCATGGCCTTATCAAAAGCAATGCAATATGCAATGTTTAACCGAATTTGGTGTTGAGTAAATCACGTTAAAAACTCATATGAAGACAGATTCATTTCAAAGAATTATGGATTAGGAAACAATCACGTAACTAACTTAAAGTTCATTTTGATCTTCGCGGAAACTCAAAATTAACATGTTCTGTGAACATAAAGAAAAAGAAGAGTAAATCATAAAAATTAAACAATTGACAGAATCGGATTACAATTTTAGACTTACGTTGGACCAGTATTATAAATAAAAATTTCAGTACTGCTGTTCACTCATGTGATACAGCTATTTTTAATTTAAGATTAGTTCTTATATTCGGAAACTTTTCAAGAATTTTGAATAATTTTGAAAACAAAGCAAGTTAAGTAAACAAAATAGATATTTTGGCTCTAACGACAGATGAAGAAATGATGCAGAGATTAGGAACTTGAAGGCACAGTTATAATTTTCTTAGCCTTATTAATGCGATAGAATATAGCGTCTCCAAGAAGTTACTTCCACTTTCCGGTAGAATGGCGCTTCCACAAATGGAGCTGCGATTGTTTATAAGGTGACTATCACCTTATAAGCAAGCCAATGGTGGTAGATTAGTTTAATCTCCCAGTGCAACACCATCCGCGTGCTTATTTCAGGCGTGAATTCACTATTGTAATATTTCCAGCTTCAGATTTTGGTCTTAGTTTTCTGTTGCCTCCCTTGCTTTACGCATGCATTGAATCTTGCTGAACTAGATCACCTAAATTAAATGAGTACCAAACCATTAAATTTCAGGTTTACAAAAGGAAATTGCTTTTCCGCAATTCAGCCCACAGATAGTAAACGAGACCGAATCTGTTAAAGCTAAAGAGGTTTCCCGATTAATTGGAAAATATTCCGTCTGTTGGGGAGGATTGCAGTGCGCATTGTTTCGCAAATGTCGAGACTATGCTTGGATTGGACTCTCTCCCTGTATAAAAATTATGCACACAAGTTCGTCGCCTGTGTTGCATGCCAGGTAAGCCTTTCGATACTATAATATCATGAAAACGTCCCAAATATTCAGATGTAATATTTCTAATCAACGTTAGACATAACAAATAACAATAATATGTTCAATAAGATCAAGAATGCAACATGAGGATTGCAAAAACCAAAAAAAAAAAACAATAAAAATCAACAAAAATTTAAAAACAATAAACAAATGTATATGACAATAATAAAAATCACCTGAATATGATTTAAGATGTGTAGTGTTCATACGTAATATCAGTATCGTATTACTAGTTTACAGTCATCTGAACGCAATCGATCATCCTCAGCCAACCCCATTTGGCATTCCAGTTCATCCCCAATTTCCTATTTACCTCATGCAGATGCCTTCTATAAGAAGAGCCGAACATGTGCATTGTTAGAGCTGACATTCCACGAAACAAGTTACACAACTTGGAATCTACTCTTAATGGTCTGCTACAGGTTCAGGAATCCTTACATCACTTCATTTCAGCCTTCACTGCTTTCTTAATTCTGATGACCGTAGTGACATTTTGGATTATCTTTCTCTGAAACATAACTTCCTAGTCTACAAGAATCTCAAGATGGATGAATTCCTCTGATATCAGATTTTATTACCACAGCTGGAATACTCCAGGGCGCTATGCTTTGATGCACATCCTTCCTGATACCAATGACCTTCTCAGTCACTCATAACCTGTCCAGATTGCAATGCACACCATTCCTCTTCATCATTCACGAAATCATGTTTTATGAATCAAGCTTGAGAGCAAGGACTTAATCACCGACGTGCTTCCCTTTTTCGAGTGAAGCTAAGATAATCTTCAATGCTTCAGTGGTACTAACACACAATCCCGCCTTATTTCTCTGAAGAAATATTCCACATTCTTTCTGTCTTAAAGTTCAAAATAACATTCAGATATTAATTCAGATATTCATTTATTCATTCATTTAGGTTTCTTTTCAAGAATTGATTTCTCATCTTTCTGTTCCTAACTCCCAAGATTTAGATTCAGTCATTCTCAAAACGCTGGTTTCTGCGTTATTGCTATGTTATACGAATTTACATCTGCGGTGTTACACTGACCGAGCAACTCCTCCTCTTTCTTCTAACCATACGAGAACTAATGGAATCTGCTGTTGAACATTCACTCTCTTATTCTTCGGAGCAGCCTTCACCGTACTTCTGTATTGCACAATGAATACATCACACTTTATATTCAGCGATAGGCTATAAACTTTATAACACCGTCGTGTTATAAAGTTTATAGCCTATCGCTGATTAATATAAGAAGTTGACTGTAATTGATGAAATATGTTAACTATTCATTTTCCCTAAACCAAGAAAGTATTTCTTTAAAAGATTAAAAAATGTTTAAGTGTTAAACAAATGTAAAAAAAAGTACTTACTCTATTAATCGGTATCCTCTCTCCAAACAAATTTTCTAAATGTAGAGGAAGAAAAAAAGAGGTTACAATCAATGTTTTATAGAATGTATTAGATATTTTACAAATGCAGAGATTTTAATTAATTTGCTCTGAAATTTTGAAATTTGATCAAATTATGTTATTCTTCGTTAACTATAACAGCACAGCTAATTATTGTCTATCTGACTAATATATTTGTGGTGTAGTAGACCCCTTGAATCAATGTATTAGTACATTAATACATTGATTCAACGTATTAATGTACTAATACATTGATTCAAGGGGTCTATGTATTAGTACATTAATTGCAGTGAGTAGGATTTGCTTTTCATGGAGCAGCCAGACGCCCACCCACCCACCCACCCACACACACACATGCGTATCCTGGCCTTATCCCTACAGAATTATATTATTGTTCAGTATTTCATTGTCGTAGGTTTTGTCTTTTATTATTATTATTATTTTTTTTAATTTTAGACAATTTTAAGTGCAGTTCCTCAAATCTTCCGATAATCAAGAACACAGACGAGCTAGCTGATGACCAAACTGATTTCGAATTTTTATGTGTGAACAAAGATTTAATTACCGTATTTTCCGTATAAGACTTTCGCATGTATAAGACTCCCCGTACATAAGACGAACCCTACGTTTCGAACCCAAAATTAGGAAATCAATATTTTAAACATAAAAGAGAACATATTTGATATTTTTTAAAATATTCAAAGTATATTTACTAATTAAGTAATACTTTTAAGATACATACTAAGATGCATTTTAGGGAGGCATTTAAGATGCATTTTCTTGGCTAACTTGGTTCGTGTTTTCCTGGCCAGTCCTTCTCTCTTCATGAAGCTGAAGCACCATTTTGCCTTTCTTGTAAAATCAGGAATGTTCATTTCTCTTGAAAATATGTTTGCTTTATATTGAATAAGCTTAGTTGACACACATATCCCGCTCTGGCGCTGCTCCATAATATAAGTCTTAAGTCTCTGTTCGAAGTTTGGCTGTGTTGCTGACTTTCCTCCTAAGGCCCTCTTCTTTTTTTTTTTTTTTTGGCATCTTGAATAGTTGTTCTTCCTATTTTCTCCACTGTCTAAAAATAAACTCAGTGAGAGAACGTCCAAACTGCCTCTCTGAAGCTTTATTTCCATATTCATCTGCATATCTGATGACTTTTACCTTGAAGTTTGAAGAATATGACAATATATATATTTTTGTTTTATTTTCGGACATTTTTATGGGCTTGTGCTCAAAATATTGTTAATGCATTACCTTACCCCGCGAAGGAGTTGAAGGCTTATGAATACTCTGAATGCTTTCAGATTTCTGATTCTTTTATTTAGAATCGGCCTTTAATGACGTCACTCGACAGAGTTAACAATGGCTAGTGATTGGCAGAAGCCTGCTTGCGGATACAAGGCACCGTCAGTTTCGCAACTGCAACCCCGGGTTTCTCAACCGGTTACTCCCGTGTATAAGACGATCCCCAATTTTTGTTCTAAACATTTTAGGAAAAAAATATCGTCTTATACATGAAAAAAAACGGCATATGATTGTGAGAATGATGAATACTTACGTTGCGATGAGAGTTTACCAGAACTAATTCACTGCATCCTCTTAAGGCCCTCTACTTTTTGTCATCTCGAGTAGCCTGTTGCTCATGTTCAAAAAATGGACTGCAAATATTTTCAGAATTTCGTCTGCACTGTGCATCTGTTCGCTTAAACTTGCTTGCGAATCAAAAATGTTTGCTTCTGCTCGAGCGAGTGCTTTTTCGAGGTTGAATCCTCTCAAGCACCAATGGCTACATTACCTGCTGATGGGTTAAGCGCATCATCCTTCTGAAATTTAATGGTAAAGCAAGTGAAAGTGCTGTTTTGTTTCAATGGATTCAATTAAAACGATCTTGTACTTTGAAAAGTAAAGTTTTCGATAATCATTCTCAGCGGATTAGGACTTTTATTTCTAAAATGAAATAACTGAATCCAACCCACATTACTTTTTGCATTCGTCTCTTTCATATGAACGTGTGAGGAAGGAGATTGTAAATGTTCTCCTCGTGCATAGGGCTACAGAAGCCGCAATGAAAGTGATAATCTTCTTCTGTGAGATGTTCATAGTACAAGACACGCAAGAGAATCTCACCTCAAAAAGATATATCCTTGACGGAGAGAATCACTAAGTTGTTTCACAGATTGTATGAGCACTAGTGACAATTCTTGTTCCGATAGCATTAGTCTTTCAAATGAAGTCACTTCATGGAAATCAATTATTATCAGTAAGTTGTACCAGGATATTTCAGATGATAAAATGTATAAACAATTTTGTTTTATATAAGTTTTCCTGGGGCGTAGGGCTTACCACCTTATCCTCTGAACGGTTTGAGGTCCCATGATTAATAAACCCCCGACACCGCAAGGTAAAAGTGGGTAAAAGGGAGATGAGATAAGTTTTCCTTACTAAGGATATTTACGATGGGATAAGTATAGTATTCGCGAAATACGAATCCTCCGTTTTCAACTGCCTGTTTAAATTGGCTATTCGGTTGCCTATTCCGCTGACACACAAGCATCAAACGAGGTCAGATCTGAAAAAGAATTCTACAAAAGTAAAACTGTTGGCTTACTGTTCCAGGAAAACAGAGATCAACCAAGTTATGAATCAGTAACCCCGCTGTTGCTGCTGATTTGTTTCCAAGTATTAGTGTTGCAGATATCATCCGAGTATTGCAACAACTTTCCTACGAGGAGCAGTTTGTTAATATCATGTATTAAGAAATTAAAAAATGTTCGAGAGAGTTCTGCTTTCAACTTAACTACACAAGTTATCTATAATTCTTTGCTACAGAAAATCCCTTTGGATACTTGAAAAATATCATCACTGGTCAAACCTGTTCATCTTCCTGTCCTCCTTTTATATGTAGCCGAAGATTATAATTCGTAATCAAGGCTATCAATTTTTTTCTATCTATGCTGTTATGTCGTTTCAACCAAAGTCCCACAGTTACAATCTTCCATAATCACTTGGTGAAAACTCCATTAGTTTGCTGAACCATTTCACATCCATCATGCGAAGTAATCCACTACCTATATCAACAAATTCCCTTTGGCTTTACTTCACATAAACTTTGCACCAAACAGTTCAAGCCGTTGTTAGTTTCATAAATATATAGCTTTGCTGAGCTTACCTTCCTATGTTATCATCAAATAATATTCTTCAGCCCTTCTGCATTCATCTTTCGATATTCGGGAAGAATTAATTCTGACCCTGATCCATCTTCATGTTTATATACTGTATATGGCTTCGTGAACTAGAGCTCATTTATTCCAATAATGTTTGAAAACAGTTTGAAATGAATTGATTAATCTTGACAGGTCAGTCTAAGAAAACATCTTGGAGTAACTCAAGTGGCTTTGCACAAGGCTCCACTATCGTTCTGTTTATTGCAAAATTCTGACCAACGAACAAGCATAAGCGTCCATAAGTTCTGGAATGGTTTTCGGTTAGATTCAAATCAACTTTCTTCTGCTTCCTCCCATTTTTCCTAGCAAAAACCGTTATTACGTGTAAGACGTAACCGATTCAACAATATCTGCCCATTGAATCACCTCTTGGTTATTAATAGTCTTCTTGTCATTAATGTATATACTCATCTCATTGTTCTAACAACTCGCCTTTTACGAACGCTTCACATCCACACTTTCGCTATCAAATAAATTCATTAAATGCACCATATGGTAATCAGGTAAATATGATAAATACAAACGTGCCTGACTGATATAATTCTGTCTCCATCGATATTCTTCTCATTCACATGCTGAACTTTATTAGCAATCCATTCGTTCTCGATTACATTACTAAAAGCAAATATTTTATTCTTTTTTATTATTCTTAATGTGTTTTTTTTTGTTGTTGTTTCAAATATTTAAGTTATTTATTGAGAGATCCTTTTATTTTCTTCTGGAGAAATCGCAAAGGAGGTCTGTGGAATACTGTTTCTAGTATTGCGAGAGGTGATTTTACCCGATCATTTCTGCACCAGGTCGAACAGGAGAATAATTCCAGATGTTCAGCAGTGCAGTCTGGGTGAGAAGTAGATGGAAGCATAGATTACCACCTATAAGTAGATTCTCAAGATAGTTTCCCTTTGTTTGGTTGGCATTTGCATTTTACTTCACATTCTTTCGGTTGCGAATGACACTGGTGAGTTTTCCAAATCCCTTAAGGTACACTAAAATCTTTTCTTGGACTGCCATAGTATACCGGGCTTTAAATCATGGGTTGCGCAATGTTCAGACATTTTGAAAAGAATGACCATATTATAGAGTGATATTTTCAGTAATTTTCTTATAGCTACAGTGGGAGCAGTGGTCTCGCCATGGAAAGCAAAGTAGATATCCTGGAAATCACTCCATTTGAAAGTGATATTCAGCCAAAGAACTTACAGTTGTTCATTTCTGTCACACCACCATGCACAGTATAAGACTCTGTGGATTATAAAAAGAAAGCCAGTGGGAATTGTCGATATTAGGGTCCCCATGAAAGGTGTCTTTGCTATTTGAGTTATTGGGCAGCAGGCACTCAAGCTTCTGTAGTGTGAAATTCATGATTCTGAAAACATTACAGATGGCGTGTGTTTTTAACAGATACGGCAAAAGAAACCTTAATCTAATGAATGTCACAAACAGAGAATTTCAGATTTGGTACTTTCTGGCATGGGATACTTTGAACAAAACACGAACAAAACTGCCGCCTTTAAGTGGCATAAGAATCGAAGTATACTTTGGACAATTAAGATGTTTGGTGGATGCTCAGTTGATGATAGTCATTTCTTCACAAATAGAAAATCAGATCTGGTTGTCGGAATGAGGCGATGTTGATCATTCAACTTTTGGTTTAGGCTGCGAACGTTGGAGGGGGAGGATATTCAAGTGATTTTTGGGGGTTTTTTTTGGTATTGACAGAACGGAAAACGAACGCAAGAAACGCTTATTTTTATAATTCGTTTCGGTTTTAAGTTTGGAATTTTTTAAAAAAAATTTCAGTGTTGCTATTATTGTTTGTTATTTTTTGTGAATATTCTGTTCCTGTTTAGTTAAGTGATTGGTTGAAATAGGGGTATGCATTTTGGAGAAGAAGACCCGGTACATCTTGCTATTGTAGAGAGCCCCAAATCCTCTTTTTCTATGGCTTCGACAGTGTCGTCCTCCAACCCCCACTATGCGGACTACAATCCAGGAACGCTCTTGTAGAATAAGTTGCAGCCAATCCTCACGATAACTGAGGATGACATCGCAATGGTATCTCTAGCGGCATGGCGATTCTATCACTGAAAGAGAGTCAGTTCTAGATCTCCACATCATGAGGAGCCCTGAGGAGTAAAGAAAGGAGCGGGATGGAAACCTGAAGCTTAAAATTCTCCAGTTAGGAATTGGTACTGTTTCACCTCGACGAAGGTTTTGTGTCACCTAGAAGGTCTAGTTCGCATTTCTTCCAACTAGAAAAACTATTTCCCCACTTGATCAGCTGGAATACTCGCTTAGGTTGAGTTTGTAGAAATAACTGCAATACGAGAAAACGGTGTTAACAGTAAGTGGAAGTGGGTGTGTTTTGTCCGTCATCTTTCCGCTAATGATAACTGACTGATCCAATGAGCGAAATGTTAATTTTGTTTTACTAATAGTATTTTTCTAAACCATTAGTTCCAATACATGTTATAAATTTAAGTGATATTTTGGGCATCAGAATATCGAAATCTTTAGGGAAGTCTTCAAAATGTAGTTTTTATTTATTATTTTTAAGTTATGTGATATTGAAAACGTAGATAAAATCTTGTAAAGAATGACTTATTCTTTTAATATAAAGGTTGGG